>NW_006239172.1:150526-182879 GCF_000226075.1 Solanum tuberosum
GAGAAGACGGTCAGGGGTGGGGTGTTTTGTTGGGGGGTTTCTTTTAGTTGGCTTAAATTTTATTTTACTTTTATTTGGGGAAAAATATCACGTGTCATTATTTCATTGGTCACTTTTATTTTTACTCAATATTAATTATTTAAAAATTATTTTTGACACAAATGACAAATGTCGTCGTTTAATTTGTTATTTTACACGTCATTGGCGAGTGTAATTCACAACCATTATATGTTTTTGTTGATATTAAAAAAAGTGTCAAAATAACACAACGGAATCCTACATGAGGTGTCTAAAATAAACATCGCTCAGTTAAGGTGTCTAAGTGAAACATTGTGCCAATTAGGGGGCTACCGATGGGTTAAGCCTTTATTTTACGTATAGTAATTCAATCTTTCTTCTATAATATTCTCCTTTATTTTTTCGAAAAAAGATATATATCTATCCCCAAGTTATATTATAAATAATATGTAAATATCTTTTGTTGTATTTTAAGGTTATATATAGAGAAAATGGTCAAAAGACCCCCTAATCTATAGCCGAATTCTCAACTACACACTTATACTTTACGAGGATCCTATTACCCCCTTGAACTATTCTAAAATGGAATTAATGTCACCCTATATGCTGAGGTGGCAAAGAAAGTGTATTCACTTTCTCAAAGAGAGTGAGAAGACACTTTTTTTTTATTAAAACTTTAACTTTGTAAGTAATTTCCTCTTTTCATATTAAGTTTCTATTTTTTTAAAAAAAATTATGCTATCTTTTACTTCTATTTATCTTTTCTTTTTAATTTTTTTTGTCTTCTTTCTTTTTCTCTTCAACACTTCTCCGAAAAATATCATAAATTTATTTCATTATTCAGCTATCACTAATCGTATCTTTTTCCTCTCTTTTTTCCAGAAGAAATTGGTTCTCCTTCTTTTAATCATAAACTTCAATTTTTCATTCTCACATACTAATTTTATTGTTGCCATGTCGCTATTTTCACCGTCTTTTTTTTTAGATCTATCATAGTACGTGTTGTTATTGAATTTTGAGTAATAGTAAATTAAGAAATATTTAAAAGTGAGACGGATAGATTAATTTCTAAAACACTAAAAAATAATTTTCGTAGACAGTGATCATAACAACGAGATTAAAAATAGCAAAAATATTTTTTTATACTTCAAATCACGAATTCACTTTGAATGTGCCATCATATCCAACTCCAATATGCCATCTACTTTTCGAAAACTAATTGACCACACGAACTTATCAATGTTGTCATCTAATTTTTATTTTTATTTTTTGCTGAACAGAGATATCGATGATTTTTCATTGCAACCGATTCCAGAGCTTCAATTGTCACCACGCTATTACCCCGAATTACCACCATGCCAATCTCATTCTTATAGTTTCCATTGACCTTAACAGTATTGTCGATAACCAAATTCATGAACTGTTCGAACCCACGAAGAGTCCCCATAACTTGGCGGTTGGCATTCAACTTGATTTGAAGTTTCTTGTCCATATAAGAGGTTGCCAGTGCTGTTGGGGAAGCCTCTCATCGAGAAGAAAAAAGAAAATAGGACAATATATTTTTTGAGATCTGAAGGCTGACCTGATCTGCTCATCGTTTCTTTCTTTTTTTTCTTTTGAGAGAGAAGCAATGGAGGAGCTGAAAAAATTTCTGATGCTCAGTTCTAGCTTTCATATCAATGGAGAAAAAATTGGTGTCAAAGAAAAGTCAAAAGAGGATTAAGAAACAAAAGAGAAAGAGAAAGGAAAATACTAGAAGAAAAATATAAAATAAAGATAAAGAATAATAACTTTTTTACTAAAAGAATAATAATATATGATGTGGCAGGCGAGTGTATCTCACTCCTTAACATAAATCTGGGTATGACTTTTTAAGGGGGTATATGTTTCACTTTTAAAATGTTCAGGGGGGTAATAGGACACCCGTGAAGTTAGAGTGTGTAGTTGGGATTTCAGGTATAGATTGGGGGGCTTTAGACCATTTTCTCTTATATATACTCTTATGTTAATTTTTTTGGATTGTGTATACTCTTAAGAGTAACGAACAAATATGTGGCTTCATCAAAATGATTTTACTTGGAATTATTTTAATTCTTACACATAAACTAAAAACCATCCATTTATCATAATCTAATTCATTCAGGTATCTTAAACACCTAACCGAAATTTAAACGACAAAAAAACCCTCTATATCGTCTTTTTCTCTCTATATCGCATCAAACCAACAAATGTTGTCTTAGGCTTCCAGCTCGACTCAACTAATTCCAATTGCTTTTGAAGAGAATTAGCATTGTTTCAACACCACACGACCAACAAATTTGACAATTTCAATGAAAATCACAGTTGTTCGTGGCACTTTCAATCCTCTCAGAGACAAAAGCTTAAGAAGAGGGGTTTCGACCCTCCGCCAAGCCTCATGAGGCCCCATTCTTACCCTCCACCATGTTTAAGCTCTTGATTCAACATTCTTAGAGCCTAATCCAATACAAGAACAACCTTTTCCCAACACTGTGGCCCTTGGGCTTGTTATAGTTGTTACTATCACAAAAAATGTGAGATTTGTCATCGGTTCAGTTCAACTTTTTCAATCTAATCAATTTTACTTGATTTGGGTAGTTTGGCATTTCTTTCTTCGGTTGGATTCACTATTCAAGTCATTTTGGCACTGGTTGTGGTGCACTGGTTGGAGTGTTTCACCCTTAACTAGAGATCTCAGGTTCGAGCCCTGGGTATGGAGAAAATCATGTTGGGAGCACCACCCCCGAATGGGCCCTGCAGAGCGCGATTCGGATTTAGTCAAAGCTCCAATGTGGATTCTGGACATCGAGTGGAAAAAAAAGTGCATTTTGGCTATATTGCCAAGAACTTTGACTTTCTCTCTTTCTAATTCAAAAAAAATAAATATAATTCTTGATCCTATTGTAACCAATACTTGTTATGGTTTCTCCTTGGTGCATGTTGGTCGTGAACCTCTTTTCCTTTCCATTTTGCCTCTCTATCAAGGCGGCTTAAGATATATGGGTCATTGGTGGGTTCATCAATGGGCTAGATTGTGATGGATGGATTTTTAATTTATGGGTAAAAATTAAAATAATTTTGGGTAAAATTATTTAGATGATGTCACATGTCCATCCGTTAACCTTAAGGTTATACACAATCCAAAAGATTGACTGTAACAATATATATAACCTTAAAGTATAACAGAGAATATCTACATACCATTTATGATAGTTCGAGAGTATATTTATATTTTTCCGTTACTTGTTTTAGGACTTGTTTGGTCATGAGAGATGAACTTATGATTTGAAATCATATGATATGAAGTTAAAGGTTTGTTTTGATATGCAATTTGAATTTTTAAGTTGTATTTTTTCTAATAAAAATTAAAAAAATCATAAGTCATGAAAACTATCAAAATTACCTAAATCTTAAACCAAATAAGTAAAAGCTCATAACAAAAATATAATACACTATCATAAAGTTATTCTAAAAAATATATATAAACATGTATATTGTTTGAAGGTTAGTTTAATAAAAATTGACCAACAAACGACTCAATAACATCGGAATATGTAACATTTCTTTCTCCTTCAATGACAACAATTAACGAGAAATAAATAAATATGTTCATATCTTTTCACGCAATTTTACCTATGTTGAGTTAAATCGCATAATTCTTTTTATAAAAAAGAAAAAAATCCCTGCAATGATTCATTTCGAGGGCAATTTTAATTGTGTGGTTTGCTTACATTTCGGTTTGTATATTTTCTTCCGAGTGGTTAATAAATTTGAAATTTGAAGAGCTAGTTACAGAATAATTATGATTTATTCTGCAATTCAAATATGTAGTTTTGTTTTAAAAGTAAAATAAGATGTAATTGGATAAGAAAAAAATAATTGAACAAGTTAGCAATATATTTTGCTTTATCATCCAAAAATATGTTTTATTCTTAATCATAGTAATTTATAGGAGTATATAATAGGTAATTCTTTAAATTTTTGAAATACTAGAATTCTTTTGCCCATGTAAATTATTCACTCTTTTAAAAATATACTAGGTTTACCGCACATGGGTTGCACGTGGTTGCCTCGTCTCGAAGTTGATACAACCATTAAAATGTATTCCTACTCTATTTGTCACAATCAGCTTTGGGCTTCACTGTAGCTCGTCTGTCGTTGTGGCAGTGTTTTAGTCGCAACTGCAATGTTCTGTGTGTGAACCGTTTCTTTCCAGGTGCAAGTATATATTATTATATGACTTTTGTAGGGGCAACTCTATTTTTGGAGATGTGGGATCGTTCAAAGTAGTAGGCACATGTTGTCCTGTTGTGTTTGACCACCTATGTGACGCAGCTATGAGTGTTTCAGGACCATTTGAAGATCTGTTATTGAATTTCGCAAACGCCAGTTGGAAGGTCTAATATTCTAAGGTAGTAACAAGGAATAACTATTCATTTATCGGTGAATTTGGATTTTTGTTGTGATACAGGCAGTTTGTTTCTTACTGAATCTGTGTTGGGTTTTGTTAAAGAGAGGTTAGCGAGTAGGTACGTCTATTGGTGGATGGTCGCTGGTGACTGTCCATGATGTGACAGTTGGAATTTATGACTATTTGTCTAATATTTTGTTAATGGCAAAGGTGTATGGTAACGTTAGACCATCTCCAATCCATCTCTATTTTACTCTCTATTTTCTATATTTGGAGAGTAAAATAAAGAATGGGTTCTCCAAGCATTCTCTTTTTCATTCTCTATTTTTCAATTATAGAGAGGTGAATAGTAGTTCTCCAAATTTGGAAAACTACTATTCACCTCTCTATTTTACGTTTTGATTATTTTAATATTATTTCTATTATATTACTAATTAAGTCTTTATCATTTGTAATTATTTTCTAATGTAATATAACATCTAAACATATACTATTAACAAGTTACTACTTCCACCCAAATTAATAATCTTTCTATTTTATTTTTAAAAAAATTTGTCACTTTAAATATGTAATTTAAAGTTATTTTAATATTATTTAGATTATATAAGATTATTATTTAAGTCTCTAATATTTGTAATTATTTTCTAAGTAATATAACATCAAAAACATATAATTGATAAGTATACTACTTTCATCCCGAATTAATTAATTTTTTAATTTAATTTTTTAATTTTTTTTTGTCATTTTAAAATATGTAACTTAAATTGCACAAAATTTACATGATAATTCAAACAATCTACTTTTATGTTATAGTGATAAATTATTAAACTACACTTTTTAATGAGCATAAAAAATAATTTTGATGCAATAGTTCAAAATGAAATAGGGGAAGTAAATTAGTACACGAAATAATTGGATACTAGATGAAATTGTTAATTTAAACAATTTTTAGCTACACCTAAAAGTATAAGGACAAAAAATTGCTCATTTTGAACTCCGTAATACATTAATAGAAGATTTATGAGAGTAATGTAATAGTCTTGAAAGTTGAATATTTATGTAAAATTAAAATAAATCTTACGATGATACAATATTTATGATGTAATTATATTTCATTAATGACTTCACTTTTATTTGAATTTTTCGTTAATATGTATTAATGTAATATTTATTGTAATTTATGTTATTTAGAAATTAAGATTAAAATATAATTTATATTAAATGAAGAATTTGAAAAAAAAATGAAATTTTGTATTACATAAAGATTATAGAGTGATTATTTGCAATGAGAAGAAATGATTTTTATATTATGAAATAAGAAAATAAAAATGAAATAGAAATAATAATATAAGATTGAGGAGAGAGAAAAATATTCCTTTTTAAAGAGTAAAATAGAGAATTGAGTTGGAGTTGGTTGTCTGAAAAAATAGAAAACTCGATATTTGGAGAGTAAAATAGAAGATAGGGTTGGAGATGCTCTGAGGTGGTCGTGTGTTCGACGTGTATGCCAAGTGTTGACATCTCCATACACGGAGAAGTTTATCGATAATGTGTATTTCAGTTGTACATAATATGTCTTTGTATTTCATTATTCAGTACGCCATACTTTGGGACGGGTCACACAACTTTGTGCCGTTGTAACACATGTATAGGCAAGGATCGTATTATAAATTTGTTGTTACGACATTTGTTTGCAAATAATTTTGCAGGACCTAACAGTTTGGGTTGTTAGTTATGTTATGTCATGAATAACATGTCATGTTTAAATAGTGTTTAATAATTGAACTGTATATTTACATAATTGAATCTACACAAGTGTAATGTCATATTTGCTAGTTCTCGTTCATATAGTCTCTTCTTCCACCAAACGTTTGAATACATCCTATTAAGCTTTCATTTGCTGCATTTTGTGTGTGTGCGTTTTTCCATGTTTGATTGCTTCCAATTCTTAGTAGTAATCAAATGTTGCCTAAAACTTCCTTGTATACAATATTTTTTTGTGTACGTCCCTTTGTGCTGATCTGGTTGTTCAGTCATGACCAATACTTTTGTTTTCGCCACAAATATTCCTCTAGATAGTGCTACGTACAGTTGACCATGTGAGAAAACATGTTTGGTAGGTACAATCCAACAATCAGTATTGTTTGACCTTGTGCTTTGTTTATTGTCATCGCAAAACATAGACGTATTGGAAATTGTTTCCGAATAATTTGAAAGGATATCATTCATTATCGGGTGGTGATAGTTGTATCCTTGGAATAAACACTTCTTTTGTGGCATGTTGTCCTGTTGTTATTTCAGCATGTATGACATTCTTATCAAAACCTCTACAAATTAATCATGTCTTATTGCACAAACCATTTGAGGGGTCTAGATGTCTCAGCATCATGATGGGCGCATTTTCTTTCAGCACTAACCTAATTTGTACAATGTAAAGATTCATTAATTGTTATGTTTCTGTAAGCATGTAATTGTTGACTTCTTTTTTGCGCTATGAATTAACATAATAAGACATTTGTAAAAGTTTAGAAGGATTTGATAATGTACATATGCAGTGGGAGTCCATTTGGTGTTAAGGTGTTGAGATAATCTTCTTGATAGTAGTTGTTGGTATCATCTTCCGCTGAGTCAAAACTGATATATGTTTTGGTTTCTCCAGGGAATTTTCCAATCATCATTTCATTTAGGTTATCTACAAATTCATTTCAACTTGCTAAGATTGCCCGTTCTGTTATATAGTTAGCAAATCTGTAATTTTGTTGAAGCGATGGAAATATTTTCGTGACCAATGATTCTTCTGGATTACTATTCCAACTTAGTTGGACAGTCATTTGTTTTGAAAGTGCTATTAAATTATCATGTATTGTGGTTTCTTCTCCATTTCCAATACGAAGCAAGATGTCACTGAAAGTCGTATCTGCTCTTGCTCGCATATTTGTTGAAAGTTTAATCTTTTCCATTAAAGGCCAAATATACGACTTAACCAAACTTGCATCTATCGTCTCTGCGCGTGTAGATTTTGGTAGAACAGGCAAAACTTGACGGAAGTCCCCTTCAAGTATCATGACTTTACCTCCAAAAGGTATGTCGTTATCCATTATATCGTGAAAGCTTTTGTCGACTATTTCACTTGTGTGTCGCTTAGCCATGGGTGCTTCGTCCCATATTATTACTTTTGCTTGTCTTATTAGATTAGATCCCCTACCTTGTTTTGACATATTTGTCATTGTTGTTTCATTTGCTTGTAGTGGTATGCCAAATCTTGAGTGTGTTGTACGGCCTCCTGGCAATATTGTTGCTACACCACTGGCTGCAGATGTCAATGCTATCATACCTTTTGATCTCACCTTTGCCAGTAATGTCCGATATAGGAAAGTTTTCCCGGTTCCCCAGGCCCATCTACAAAGAATAACCCCGATATTTCTGAGTTGACCCTTTCGAGAACGGTATTGAAAGCTTGTGCTTGTTCTTGATTCGACTTTATTCAACGTCAACATCTTCAACTGGCACCTTCACGGGAAGTTCTTCTATTATTTCTCTACATTCATCTGGGTCAGTTTGATGTACTTGTTGTTTGATTTGAGAGATATCATATTTGTCCACACTTTGTCCCATATTCTCCATGTAATAGTTAATACTTTTCAAGGTACATTGTATTTGTGCATCAGTTGTCCTGGAATGGCTTCTTTGAAAGTCTTCGGACATATCACTGTAATATGTGTCCCAAAGACATCTGACATCCATTGGGTTGCAATGAACTAAGATTGTAGCAAACAAACATCGAAGGGTGATAGTCATCTTGAAGGTGACAGCCTCGCGTAAAAATTCTGCAATGTTGTTATCCAATTCTAATAATCCTCTTTCTTTGGCTGCCTGCTTAAAAGCTTCACAATGCTTTCCATTAACCGTAAGTAAGTTTTCAAATGAAGTTGACCCTCGAACGTAAGTCAATAATAGCCTTTCGGAATATCTTTCTCCTTCTCTAGGATTCGCTGCGATATTGAGTAGATATGTTTATTATGTAAAGTTTGTATGTTTAATTGACATAGACACTAAGTGTAATTGTCTTACCAATATTTATGTGACTAATGCCGATGCGTGATTTTCTTTTCGTCCATATTTTGGATTGGGAGTTCCAAACATAATGCACTGGAAATTCTCTGTAAAGACATTTGTGAGCCTCAATGTCTATAGAGCACATCCTGAAATACTCGGTAAACATTGTTTGGTTTACAAAATCTTATCCCACAATAGTTTGTAGATTTTGCTTCTTTCAGTAGCACAATATATATTGTTTTGTAAGTATATTATAAACAAATAAAAAAAATTGGCTAGAAATTATTAGTATCTCTAATATTTGACTAAAATTTGTAAAGTACCTGTTTCTTTGCCTAGTAGATGTAATTGCAGGTTTATAACTGCTGGTTGCATTTCAGTTAGGTTAAACTCATAAAATTCGCCACATTGCTTCTAGTGGAGACACCCAACGTGCATCTTGGAAGCTTTTGATTTCATCAATGACTTTTTTTCCATCGTTTGATTCTATGTGTGCAACACATTTGTCGTGTCGTTTATATATATATATATATATATATTTGTAAAGATACTTTATTGCTCTAACTCCTAAGCAGACCTCAACATTAATGTGACAACTATATCTCATTAACAAATATGGATTATATGGTACAAGCCATTGGTTATTCCTCTTCATTCCTCGGACCTCACTTGTTCTCCCATTATTTCTTCTTCTGTAAATCGGATATCCATCCTTTCCTTGTATTATTTTGTTGTTGAATGTTCGGGGATAGTAAAATTTACATTTCATTTTTTATACACGCGCTTGTCTTATGTTTTCCCCCGCAAGGTCCATGTATGATAATTAATGCACTTAATTCTGGATGTGTGGCACTATCTGGAATTTCTGCAGTAATGTATCTATCATACTCATCTGTTGATCGTATCTTATTACCTTTTTTAAATATTAAAAGTAAGTGTATATGTGGTAAGCCTCTCTTCTGGAATTCTACCACGAAAACATGTGCTGCAATCGATCCAAATATTTCTTTTTTGAAAATTTGGTCTTTCAAGACTTGCAATTTCACTTAAAACACTCTGGTAACCAAATCAGGCTTGTTTTGAGGTAGTTGACCTGGACGCAATGTTTCTTGAATCTCAACCCATTATGGGTTACATGTTATGGTGATGAATAGATCTGGTATTCCAAATTTTTGAACGAACGCCATAGCATCCATATACCGTCGTTGCATATCCCTAGGGCCTCCAATGAATGATCCTGGTAGTAGTACCCTCTGTCCTACCTTGTCTCATCTACTCTCGCCGGCCATGACACTATCAACAATACCTTGGAGAATCTCCCTTCGATAATTTAATTGCTCTAATCGATAATATTCAAGTCTTGTTGTTTCTATTTTGATGTATATGTCCACAACAAATTGATGTAACAATCTCCTACACAGTAATAATATGGACTTGTCACCCGTTCGGACTTGTAGTTTATAACAGTAGTACTCCCTGCAGGAAACACAATCTTTTGTTTCGCGTCGTACACTTACATGAATTTAAAAGTACTTGTTATGGCTTATTGATTATTCTTGTGGGAAATTCATGGACATAACTGGATAATGCAACGTTGTCATTGAGAGCATCTTGTTTTATTTTAATCCGTAAAGTAAACTTCATACATTGGTTATTATTTTTTCTGGTCACTTGGAATATGTGGAAGGAGGTTTTGTCACGCAAATTAAATCATATGGTCTATTTTGACCCATTTTTATGGTCAATCAGTTTCTACAACTATACCTAAAGTGGTGCATGGATATATATAATTGTTCTTCTTGCAACTGACAAATAGATATGATAAGATAGGAATGCGTAAATATATTATAATTATGATAGGTCAGAGGTAGTTATTAGTCGACAGATATTTTGAGTAAACTAGTTTACGCATTTGCTAATACTAATAATGTTAGTCATGTTACAGAACTTTAATTCCTTGCATCGTCCCTTTAGGAATAAAATTTGTGTATGGGAAAACTGCATCACCGCTAGTTGTTTGGGTTTTTTGTCCGTAGATAACTTATCCATATTATGTTTGTACCAGCTATAAATTTTAAGTTACAAGTTGTAATATGCTAGGCAAATGAAAGTATATTTTTCTTGGCTATATTTATAAGTGGTTACCTTGTTCTTCGTTGGCGAACATCTCTGTGGCATTTGTGAATGGCGATCTACCTATCTGGGAACTTGTTATTGCAGATGTTTGAGTGTTGTTGATTGGATTGGAACACTTTTGTATTTCTTGATGCCAACCTCCTTCTCTTTTAGGAAGTATTAGAGGATATTAAAGTGGATCATAACAACCATAATAATGTTTGACTTGATGTTTATAACCTGAGTGCGCGTGTACTACAATATCTCTTTCAAACGGTGTATATGGATTGTTACCATTTACCCAAATGGTCATCACCTGATCCACCGAGGGTTTGTTATACACCCGTTGGTCTAATGAAGCATTTGCAACTATGCGTATTTCTAGATTTTGAAAGCTTGTATGTTCTTTAAGCTGTGAGAAGAATTTTGCATATGGATTTCGCTCCATTATGTATCTTATTTTGGTCATGACTTCCTCTGATAAATTGACATCTTCTAGTACTGACATTCTATTGGCTAATTCATGGTCTGTATCATGGAAGTATAGTTGAAAGTACCATGGTTTGTCATTATTTGGGATTAATAATGGTAGATCATGATATATTTGTCCTTGTACCTTGAAATTGTATACTCCTTTTCTGGAAGATGCCAAGTCCTTATCGAGCTTAACTCCAAATGATGTAAAAGCAAAGATACTATTATACGCGCGTATATTTTTCCTGAATAACTTGACATCTTTGAGTCAGCCACAAATAATTCATAAAAGTCATCAACTATTTCATTGGGTGCTAAACTGATATAGCCACCTCCGCAACAGAAGGTTGGGGATCATATTCAAACCTCAAAGCATGGCAGTAGGTACATTCTTTTTTTTCTCCAGATTATGAGTTGATGTTATTGTGAACTTCCCATTAGTTACCCCTATAACACATAGAAAAATAATATTTATGAGTGAATATTATTTATGGTGACACCACTAAATTATATCAAGTTGTTAGTGTGGATTATTTGAGTAACTATACCTCCGTCAGCATTCACCTTAGATATAGCTATACATTTAACAGTTTTTCCGCTTCTTCACATGTGGCTCATGAGCGTGGCCATATTCTATTTGATTAGTTGATGCCACAAATTTTTCAACCCTTCGCAAGGATCTGTCTACATCCGAGAGTATTTTGTGCTTGATCACTGGTGACAATGTGATGTGATGATGTTATAGTTGTAGTATCTTTAGTTGGTTTGTAAGTTTGATTTTGACATTAAACAAACATTTTGGTAAACATACCTCTTGTTTTGGGCTGCTGATTCTGTTGCACTTTCATATTTAATTGAACTTTCGTCGAGTTAATGGTCTCATGTATGACATTTTGTGAATGTAAAAATTCATTAGTTGAAATTATGATACTGTGATTATGTAGCACCAAGTTAATTATGTTATGTGGTAAGCCAGTATTACCTCCAGAGCAGGATTTGGGGAGGACGTATAAGTTGTGTAGTTGTCTTATTTTATATATGAAGCGGGAAAATATTTGTGTAAGATGATAGGGGTAATATAATTCGAATAGCGAAGCAACTGAATCCTATATGATATAATAGAAACCATATTTGCACCATCTGCTGCCTAGCCTCCTAAAGATTACTTATGTTCAGGTCATATGTTCGAAATGTCTGCGTATATAATTATTCGGTGTAACTACTAATTGCATTCTCTATTCCCTACAACCCGAATGACTTATAATCTTGTATTACATCTCCTTGAGGCATCTTTTTTGTTGGATTGTTCTCTGTTTATGTCTTATCATTTAGGATGGTTTTTGGGGTGGCCAAGGGAGTAATGAGACAATTACAATTGTATGCCAGATTTGCACCCATCAAGCAATGTCTATCATATGTATAATTGGAATTACTATGGACTCTGTTGTATTACTTTTGAAGTCGTGAACTTAGGGATGGAAATGTATATGTTACCTTACTATACGATAGACGAACAAATGGAAGATGAAGCCATTGTTTTACTGCTACCAAGGGTTTTTATATTTTTCATTACTATGAGAAGCATGATGCATATGACATTACTGGATGTAGTTTAGAGATGTAGGATAATCAATTTGTTTATGAATGTGTTAGGATTATTAAGAGAAACTTACAATTTGTAATTCACAGCGCGTGATGTTGTTGTGTTATATTTTTAGTCTTGCGGGTGTTATCTAATATGAGAGCATAACAGAGGAGTGCAAGGGGTAGGATAATCGATCTGTTTATGAATGTGTTAACAAAATTAAGCGAACCTTACAATTTGTAATTCGTAGTGCATGATGTTGTTGTGTAATGTTTTTAGTCTAGCGGGTGTTATTTAATATGAAAGCACAACAGAGTAGTGCCCAAATTGATCCTACAGACGATTTGTGTAAATGAATGTGTCACTGAGCCTCAATCTTTTGTTTTTTTTTAACTGATGAAAGTATGGAATGTGACGACTATAATATACTGGAGGATCCTGAAGATCTGGATGAAGGCGTAAATTTTAGTGAGTTCTTTTTGTCAGATGGTGCAATGCCATAGTATTTTTAACAGGGTTTTGTCGAAGTGGTTGCAACGATTGAGGAGGCAACTTTTGGTGCGCAACGCAAAACATCCAGAAAGTTGTGATGGTTTAGAGAAGGCGCGTCTGTTGGTTGATGACTTTTGGTGTGCGACGCAAAGCAATCAGAAAGTCGCGATGGTTTAGAGAAGGCGCATCTATTGGTTGATGCGTTGCTTGCCCCTGTCGGCTGGTTTAGTAAGTGTAATGTTCTGATTTTGCAGGATTCAAGACTTTTAGTATATGGGGCTTTCGTGAAAATCTGGAATGTGATATAATATACTATTTTTACTATTACGTAATTCTAATTGCTTCTTAGCAATTACAATAAGAGATAATAACTATTAAAGTCACACAACTTTAGTTATTTATCTATCAAAATTAATAAACTTAGTTTTTTATTAATAAAATCAGTCAACGTATGCTTTTATATCCAAAAAATCAGTCAAATTAATTTATCAAGAAATTACTTTATTTTAAATAGCATAGTCACGATTTAAAGAATGAACAACTAACTCTAAATATCAATTGCATTATAAGATTATATTTTTAATAAAATTAAATCTAGCAAACAGTAACATTAATGAAGTAGTAGTCATTGATCAATTGAAAAGCATTAATTATTGTTAGTTCGTGTATTGAAAATGATATTATAATGGGATAGTGATTTTGACCTATTTCTTCATTATTATATCATGATATACAAATTAATTATGTGATTTGTAATAATAATTTTATATGAGTGATTTTATTGTCCTAGAGATGTAAGTTTAATGATTTTCTTGATATAGAACATAGGTTAATGGCTCGTCAAGTAATAATTTTATTTAATTGCAGCCAAGCAATAGTAACTTTGTTTTTAATTTGCCCTTACCCCGTAAAATTGTACCTGCAGGTAAAGTTGGTGCACTTGTAAAATACCCCTACTTAGTAGAGATAGTTGTGGGTTGTTTGGATTTGTTGTGTTTTTTTTTTTACGTCTGGACTGCTGCGTTGAGATGTTGCCTTGGAGAGTTGGTTTCTGTTGTAATGGAAATACGGCAAGTACAATATGGGGTAGTATTTGTTATTTATGTAGAAGTATACTTGCGTGAAGAAACTTTTTTACCCAATGAAATGAAAATTGAATATTATTCAATCTTCCTGGGAAGTCATCGTTATACATATGAACCATAATAGATTTGTAAGCATCCTAAGGTGGACAACCATAGTCTGGTTGGTGGCCCTAGGGGTAGCCATCACATAAGAGTTGTTTATGGAACGAAGGTAATATCCAACAGAGGCAATATAGACAACTAACAAATATGAATTCACACATAAATCGGTAATAAGATACACTCATTGGTTATACAGTATAAGCTACACATTATTTAGTTACATAATTCAGAACGACGTCTAATTTTTATCGGCTTTGTGTTTCTTTAGGTTGATTTGGGCCACTACATTTGTGGTTTTCTTAGCCCTCTTCCTGTACTTTCTCACTGATTTTACTTCTTCTTCCATGATAATTGGTGTTTCATCTTCCACTTGATGTATTTCTTCAGCAATTAAGCTCCTTCGAGGTTTGAATCAGTCAAATCAACTCGGACAAAAAAGTTGAATTGCTTGTCTTTACTCAACATCAATTTGCGGTAGTTGTGACATTACAACTATTTTTCCTTCTTGATAAGATGTAAACAATTGAATATGTTAGTTGGAAGGTTGCCAGTAAGGTACACATTAGACTATGTAAATATGGCGTGACATTCAGTCAACTTTATAAATAAAGATCATACCTTTACTGAGGTTGATTGTATGTACTCTTGCACATTGCAGCCTAGTAAATATTTAGCCGCTTCAAAAAGTATGACTCGAGCACGTTGTTCTCCACCACACACTTCAAGTCGTAAGCAGTATCTTCAAAATAGGGGCAATAATTCAATATGTCAAGTTTATGTGTTTTGTAAGGAGTAAATGTTTAATAGAGATTTAACCGAGTCGAACCTCATTTCATATGCTACATTATCAATGTTGCAATTGGTACAAGCTGCAGCCTCATCTATAACTTTTACTTTCTTGTGGCACGCTTTGCATGACAAATACCATGGCTCATCTTTATTGAGTATGTCTATAATTGTTGCTTTGAACTTGTACATACAATCCTGCAAACGCCAATATACCATATTTGTGAAATGTTTAAAATACAAATGAATTTTATTTATAGAGGTGGAATATCGGTTAGTATGTACATGTGAATCAGCCAACAATCCATCGAGAATATGGACCAACAAAACTTTTATAGCTCTTCTCACTATTTTACTTAGTGTTACCGTAATATCTTTTTTGTCGGCCTTTATGATTTCACACCTGTATTTACAATGAGTTTAGTTAACGGTGTAAGCCATTTAGAGTGAGGTGTGTTCAGTGCATAGATTTTCTGGATTTATGGTGATATGTAACTGCATAACAATGATAATAAAGGAATTATGTCGTCTTATAGCAATGTTCGATTTAACTTGGCTACAATGGCAAAGTATAGTTTGAATATTAATTTTGACAGTTGGGTTAAAGTAACAGTGCTGAACACATTTGTGAATAATGTAATGTACTCGGCTCGAAGGTCGTTTGCTTTTTAGAACATTGGATTGATTAAGACGTTGCTCACAGGAATAATAGAGATTCCAAATCGGCCTAGTATGAGAAAAACATGTTAATTGTAAAAAAAACATGAGCTATAGTCGGTGTCTATTCAATAAACACATACAATAGACTGTTGGATACCTTTATAGATTGATACTCTAACATCACATAAGCCCAGTATAGGTTTATCATCTTTAAGCTTTTCCAGGAATGCACAGTCATTTTCAGCAAAATCTTCCCAAAGAGTTACACTTGTATGCTCCATCATAGATTATCAGTTAGGAGTGAAAAGTCAGGACACCACTATATCACTATATAGATGACATATTATGAATCATTGCAACTTACAACGCATTTGTAACAACTATTTCCCGTCTCTTAGAAGTCGCATTTTGAATGAAGGGACTCATCGAAACTAAGACGCAAATCAAGTTTGGAAATAGCTCATGTAAATTAGTGATAACACTTATTTAATGGAGCATGAAAATAGCAACTTTAACGTTTGAATAGTTACCTAGAATAGCACCATTAGGTATTTATCAGCATCGTCTAATGATAAAAAGCCATCAGAGAATTTCTGTGTTGAAACCTCATGGTCAGTCTCCTTTATGATTGTGTTGTCTGTAAAGGCCAATTCAACTTCTTTATGCACAGAAGAGTAGTTGGAGTTGACACAATCTAAGCGTTCTTTAGCAATGTAGTAACTCTTATTTGGCTTCAAGGAGTCCTTCCATGTTTCGATATGCTTATTAAATAATGTTGCTTGAATCTTTGTCCCCTACTATTAAGCAGGGGTGGCATAAGTACAACAAACATGAACAATAGTACGATAACGTAACTAAAAGTGTCAATGTTGTTACCTCTTCATCAACTAATATGATAGTTCTGAAAGTTAACTAAGACTCTAATCACAAAATCAACTGAGCTTTTTGGTATCTTGTTTATCGGGACACTCTGTTTTGCCAGTTTCGTTTCAGTCTCCATATGGGTTGAATCTCGATGATTGCAAGTACTCGAGGAGATGAGTGCAACAATGTTATTTCTATTTTTTTTAAAAAAAAATTGCCAGGAATTATATGTAGCCAGATGAACGAACAATCGCCGATGTAGGTATGTGATGGGGTGAATGTGATGCATAAGTAAGATGTAAACAACACAATTGTAAGGTTAGAAGTAACATATATATAAGAAATTAAATATGTAGTTATAAAGGGCAGGATAATATATATACGTATGCCAAAAAATCATAGATGTTATTGTTGCCGCAAGGGGAAGGAACAAAGGGAATGATTCCATCTGGAATGTGTTTCATATTGTGTTCTTCCAGACTGTAACTTTTTAAACTACTAAGGAAATGTCATACAGAAGGAAATAACTTACAACTTGTTAAATGGCTAAGCAGATGCAAAGATGTTGTGTTTGCGAATTTTCTGTGTGGAGGGAAAATAATTAATTTGGTGGGAAAAAAAGGTAAGACATATTAAGGCAGTATTGTGAATGAAAGGGTGTGTCGGTTGCATACCAGTGTGTAAACTGTAACTGATGTGTGTTTGATGGGGAAAAACATTACAGTTTTAGAGTTATAAATAATGGAAAACAGTGGGGTGTGACTGTTTGAGATTGTTGGACGGAGGTGTTTCTTCATTGCGGAGGCGGTAGAAGTGGTGTCGTTCTCGAATGGATATATAAAGCGGTCGAAGAGGTATGTTCAAAGTGCATCATGGATAAGTGTCGGCTTTTGCGAAAGGGTGTATATAGTGCGGGGTGCTGTAAGGAGGAATAGGGGCAATTTAGTATTTTAACATTTAGGTTAGGAGTTGATGCTTTTAAAGTAATATAGATAGATATTTTAAAAAAAATAATATTTAGCCATATTTAAAAAAAAGTACATTCAAATTAGTAATATTCGCTATAAAAACATGGTAAAACATAATTTCAATTTTAAAAATTTCAATTAAAGTGAATAATATTTGATTTTCATAGCCATACAATCACACTAGTATTTACGGAAAATAGTCAAGTATATTAATATGTTGCTGGAAACAGTTTAAATAATCCCCTGGTTATACTTTGGATTCAAATATACTCCTCACGATATGACACAAATATACCCTTAATTTTAACAAAGTAACGTATATCGGCGTAAGAATTTAAATAACTCACCACTAATTTTAATTACCCAATTTCTCTAAGAAATTCACCAATTTAACCCATTTTCATAGTCATTTTATCCATCCAAAATTTTCATTTAAATAAGCACTCAATCACCACGAAACTCACTTAGGGATGACAATGGGGAAGTGCGCAGCGGGGGTGGGGAGGATTGAGTTTAACCCGTAAATTTTTTAATCCATTCCGCCCCACCCCGCATAACATTTTTTTTTCATTTTCAACTCTCCTTACCCGCGCTGCATAAACCTGCCCCACATGAACCTGCCCGCATAATTTTTTAAATATTTTCTTTTTCTAGTTAAGTTTGATACTAAAAATAAAACGGAAAAGACTCAAAAATACCCCTAAACTATTCTAAATAGCTCACATTTACCCTTAAACTATATTCCGGCTCAAAATTATCCTTCCCGTCATACTATTGGGTCATACCTACCCTTCTAATTAACAGAAGTATGTTAAGTGCCACATGGACACCATATGAATGCCAGATAAGCGCCAAACATTTCCACTTTCACGTAGACTTACATATATACTTACAGAAGTACCATAAGTACCATAATTCGTAACAAATTAACCACAATTCATAACAAGTTAACAAATTTTAAGTGATGCCCCATAAGAAAATTAAATAATTCTCCTGCATCTATTTTGCAAACTCTAGAAGACCAACTTATTCATGATTTAATTAGACATAAAACTTAAAAAAAAAAGAAAATATATTTCATATTTAAATGAGGGGAAAATTAGATATTAAGGATCTTATTAGACCTAAATTTATTTATTTTAGGCCTATCTAAATTTATTTATTTATTTTAGGCCTAACCCATCAGTTAATTAGTTATTTAGTCTACGTGAAAGTGGAAAATGTTTGGCGCTTTTGTGGCGTCCATGTGGCACTTACATACTTCTGTTAATTAGAAGGGTAGGTATGACCCAATAGTATGACGGGAAGGATAATTTTGAGTCGGAATTATGTTTAAGGGTAAATGTGAGTTATTTCAGATAGTTTAGGGGTATTTTTGAGCCTTTTCCGAAAATAAAATTCATAAAAATAAATTCATTTTTCATTAATTTGTATTAATTTAATAGGATAATGACTTCAAATTTTTTTAGAAGTCAATTAGCAAACATGTAAGAAAGTGTATTATTTTTTATTGAACTATTCTCATTTAATATCTTGAATATTTTAGTAGCTTTAAATAAAACAGTTATCTTAATAAATAATGTTCTATCACTCTTAAGTTTGAACCCACATAAAATCACATATATCCCCAACCTACCCTACCCCATATTGGTTTTTAAAAAACCCACTTCAACCCACCCCACATTCCACCCACTTGCACAACCTTAAATCCGTCCCATTGTCATCCCTAAACTCATCCATATAGTGTGGGGGTCATATTTTCTCCACTTAAAAATTTCTTGCAATCATGAAATGATGTTTTTGACCTGTGAATTGGTCAATTTATTTTTCATGTCCTTTCTTATGGAATTAATTTGTATCATACGGGCACTTTAATATTTAAATTAAAAGATCCTAAGGTTCAACTTGTCAACCCACACACAAACAAAATATACGACTTGAAGCAGATTTTAATTCACTAAAATATTATTATAATCGAAATAAAATTTGTAGATTTTAATATTCATATTTAAACTATTTTCAATAGTTTAACTAATAGTTTAAGTGTTTAAGAATATATTCTACCTTCTTTTTCATTTAATTAATCTTTGATTACACTTCATAAAATTTATTCTCAAACAATTTTTATTGAATAGATTCATAATATTTCATTTAATTAGATGGATTAAAAACTAAATTGAGTAATTTTGTTTTGGTATCGGAATTATTGAATGAAATGCTCATATTCTTTTTTGAGGTTGAAATAAAACCAATAGTCATATTGAAGGGGTTAGATCTCACATTTGAAAATATGAGTGGCTCTAAGTAAAACATTTACCCGTCAAAGTGTACTATTTTCTAATAAGGTAAGTCAAGAGATCACCGATCTGGAAACTCAGCACTCTTTCACACACTGACTGAATATAGCCGTTGCCGGAGCCAAAATTCTAGAAAATTCTCAGTTACTCCGTCAACGTTAACTACACGCCGGAGTCCGGTGAAGCAAACTGGCGTTCAGTCCGAAGCGAGCAATGGCGGAGCTACGCCACTCAAGCTCGATCGGAAACCGAGTTACAGCGTCACCTAGGAAGCGAGACGACGTCACCGCTTCCTCATCTCCTTTGGTTCCTGACAGTGCTCCTAACGTTGATGATGACGATGATGATTATCGTGGTCGGTATCCTCGAGATCGGTTTCGTTCATTCTGCTCTTCGCATCTTCAACCTCTTTTCCCTTTCTTCTTCCCTGATGAATCGAGGTCTCACCCTCACAAGTTCAAGATCTCGCTATTTCTGCTTGTTGTTCTCATACTTTCACTAGTCTTCCTGATTTCCTCCGTCGTACATCGTTTGGTAAGCCTTCATTTTATTGATCTCAAAACACACACATACACATTTGTATGTATCACATCTCAATTTGCTCACTGGAAGCTCATTTTTTTTCTTTTTTCTAGTTTGGATATTTCTAGTTTATCAAAAGATTTTGCGGTTCTAATTAGTTTGAAGCTGGTATCAACTAGTTGAGATTATTAAGGCTTAGATGTTTCTGTTATGCTCTCATAAGGATCGGGTAGGAAAAAGTGTGGGATTTGGGTAAGGTGTATTTTAATAGAACATTTGATTTGCCTTGAATGATAAAATTATTTTCCATTGCTGGAATGAATGAATCTGATTGGTCAATTTGAAGCAACTAGAAGTAATTTAGGAAGTGCTTTTGATAACTTTTGGTCAAGTCAGGACTTTAACTTCCATATAATGTTTACTAGAGAAGATGTGCATCAACTAGAGATAAATACAAGAAGTCCTTTTGATGATTATTGATCAAGTTAAGATTAACTCCGTAATATGTTTACTAGAATAGAAATGTATGTCTTTCGGCTGCTAGTGTAATTAAGTAATGCCATGTAATATGGTAAATGCAGGCCAATCTTTAGAGTTGTTCTTATATGAATACTAACATGCCATATAGCTGAAGTTTGCTTTAACATATCTCTGATATCAATCAAATTGTGGGCCGTGTAAGCATCTTTGTTCCTCGACTTTCTTCATATAAAGGATTTCATTTGTGGCTGTTATTGTTTAGTGTGCTACATTGGCTTTTTGATTTGGTTTAACAAACTATTATTGAAAGAATGTTTGATGTATTTCCCTATCTGATGTTCTTTGACTCAATTTCAGCGATTAAAACACTGTTTACACTTTTTTCTCTGTAGAATGCTCCATATTTGTGCAAAAAGGATGGTATAACTCTTCAGTGTCCACCGGTATGTTCTTGAAAACTACCCTTTTGTCTGCTACTGCATCATATTACATAATCACTACCATCATTGTAGTCAAACGTCCAATCTGTCTAATTTTATTAGGTGAAAGAACCTTCTTCCTTGTGGGAGAATCCTTATTCATCAACAACCTCATGGAAGCCTTGTGCGGAGCGACGTGAGGGACTTAAATCAGGTATTCTTATGCTCCTTGAAATTATATCTATACATTTGTCTTGCCATGCCTTCTGGTGGGGCAATTTGGTTCATATGCTCCTTCAAGTTTATGAGTTTAGAGAATTTACCTCATCCTCTCCCCTCTCTTCCTCAAGGTAACCGTGCAAAGAGAAACGAGAAAAATATATTTCAGTATTACACTTCAGCCGGATGCCTTCGATCAATCCTATGTTTTTCTTTTTTCCCCACGATAGTGATATTCCTTAGCTACTTCTTTTCTCGGCTAATGGAAAAAATGCGTCTGCTTGGCGCCATCCATCTCCAAATAGTAAATGCGCTGCTGAGCTCAGACTGTGGCACTTAGGTGCTAGGGGCATTGCTTTCGGTGCAATCCATATCTCTTCCTCCTGCTTTGCCTGCCTGCTGCTCTGCTCCCCCTTCGAATGGATTGTATCCGTTGCCCCTCTAATAGAAGCTGAAAAATGACTTTTATAGATGCAAATATAAAACAATGTATTGGGTGAACCATGTGACGGATTGAAGCCTGACATTTAAGTGAGTGCAGGGTAGAGTGGCAGGCATTCTTGGTGTTTGAACAGAAATGTCATCTTCTTACTGAAATGATAAAAGAACAAGGCAGGCAACCTTAACAACTTTGTTCAGAAACATTAAGTTGTATCATCCTATGCGATTAAAGAATGTTGCTGTTAGTAGTTGAATTTAAGTTACAAATTTATCTTTGTTGTTGATAATTTGATTTATTAGGTCAATTGGATTAGACTCTTGAACGAGTCTTCTTCTAATGCTCATGGAGTGATTTAGGAACTTATCAAACTGTAAGAGTAGAAATAAGTAAAAGATTCTCCAATATTCAGGGATTTGACAAAGAGCTAAGTGTTAAAATATTGGTTGGTATGATTGTGAGTGATATGTGCATAGGTCAAGCATTCCTCTTTTGGTTGGTAAGTGAGGTTTCAAATATGAGTGTTAACTTCCTGTTGAAAAGAGAGGGACTTATAATAACGCTTTGCTAGATACTTCCTCTTAAAACTCACATGGACTCGAATGCTTATAATGCAATATCCCTCTCTGCAAAGGAGAAAAGTAGAGGGGCAGGCCCATTATCACCAAGTTTCGTACCATGCAGCTACTAGCATTCGGAGATTTCTCGGTTATCAAAAGAAATGTATCCCTCCCTCCAATGTTGGATTTCGAATTCCTTAGTTACAACTATTTTTTTGCCTTCAAACAAGAGCTACTCCTCTGTCCTCTTCCTTCCATCAAAATTAATGGTCCAATATCTTAAAATTTCTATCCAATGGTCTCCTTATGTCATGCCCTTATCAGCATTAGCTTTTTCACAAACCATTCTGTGCTCAAATCTGAATATTAGTGGTTGCACCAAATGCAGAATCCTTCTTGTTTTACTGCAGTCAGAGGTGAGCTTTTCATTTTCCCTTTCACATTGATGAAACGGGACATTCTCTAGCATCAGTTTCTGAAAGGTATTCTAGCACTGCTCTTGCAAATTTGTTATATTGTTTCAACCATATCAGAGCTTCCTGTTGTTCTGGTATTCAGGTTTTAGATCCCCTTTGAGGAGCATAAGTGCAATAGTTGTGCATGACAGCTTCTTTAGTCTATCTTTGTTCATTAATGTTTAGGAGCCTAGGTTGGGCAACATAACTAACCCAGAAAGCCCAAATTTAAGAGACCATGTAATTTACTTGTGTTCTTGGCTAATTATCTGTTATAGCTATAATAATTATCTTTTAAGCATTTGTCGTCTATCGTTTTGATAAGTAAGCATTTAATATCTTTCTAAAGGCTTCCATTTATATTTTTTGGTATTTTGATTCCACTTATTTATTTATGTAAATAAATTTTTAAAATTTTGAAGTTATCTGTGTTTTCTTTGATATAAGTAATCTATCTACACTTTTTTACCGGCTTCTTGCAATGTTTTTCTTAGATCATTACATTCTGGAGCCTGGAAATGCTAGTTGTTTTCCCACCTAAACTTTTTAGGAATTACAGCTATCTAGAATAGAGTAAATTAGAAGGTCACCCTTGATACAGAGCTGTGGAACTCAGCGAATAGGTTTTGGTATAGGTCATCTGTCATTGAGAAGTGGGAAAACCAAGCTGGACTTCCCATTCATGAAACTTGTATCATTACTTAAGAAGTGGAGCAAATGGTGTAACAGGTTTCTGCCTGATGCTCCCTTGTTTGCCAAAAGTTATTCATCAAACCTCTTTGGGTTAGATGTACCATTGACAGCTACAAACCTCTTGAGCTTGTTGGAATCTTCATCCAAATGGAATAGCTGATCTCTTAACTGTTTACTTCCTATTTTGCAAAATAGTGATATAGCTTGGTGCTTTGCAGATATTCCGCCCGAGAATGCCACAAACGGTTATATATTCATACATGCTGAGGGTGGCTTAAACCAGCAAAGGATCGCTGTATGTTTCATGTCATATCCTATGCTTTTGTCTTCCATCTTTTTATATTTGTGTCTGTAACTTTTAGTTATTTCTTATTTTGCATGTCAGTTAATGAATGAAAACTATCTATTGTATTTCCTTAATTGTCTGCATATCTATAAATTCTGTTATGTGTTTTCAAAGGATTTTTACCACTTTAATTAGTCATGCATTTCCTTGCAGATATGCAATGCTGTTGCAGTTGCCAAAATAATGAATGCCACCCTTATTTTGCCAGTATTAAAGCAAGACCAGATATGGAAAGACCAAACGTAAGGGAAACTTGACTGAAGCAGCTGCTCTTTGCTCTCAAGGGTGGATGTTAATTTTTAATGTTGCACTGTAATGAGATTTTAGTCAAACTGCATAGAAATTAAAATTGAGGTTTTTGGTTATTGGATCAGTTTCTTGTTGGAAAAAAAACATTCCAGATTAAATATCATTGTGTTGTGAGAGTTTTCCATAAGGTTGGTAAGACTTTAATTATTCTTGATATGAGTTAACTGTGTTGACAGGAAATTGGAGGACATATTTGATGTAGATCATTTTATTAACTACCTGAAGGATGATGTGCGAATTGTTCGCGATATCCCAGAGTGGTTTACTGACAAAGCTGAGCTGTTCTCAAGCATAAGGTATGGTCCGCTAGCTTTTTTAGCATTTTACATTTGCATGCTAGTTTCATTTTCATGTAGCAGTTCGAAGTATAGTTTTCTTAAATAGTTTTAAGTATAATTCCCTGACAAGATTAATCAACATAGTTTATTAGTGCTCTACAAATTCAAGTTAACATCATAAAAAAAAACCAGTCGCCCTTGTCGTCGTGTAGTTGTAATGTTACATTGACTTAGGAGTACTGAATATGGATTTGGATCTGGTAGTGGTGCGTTCAGTTTCTAGCAATTTTGTGTTTTTGAAGGATCCCTTTCCATATAAACACTTGTACTTTTTGAAAACTCGTTTGGGTTTAGCATTTTTCACTGGGTATGTTGTTGTTGTTGTTTGGGTTTAGCATTTGTATGTTCAAGACTGAAGGGGGGTAAGTGAAGAGTAAGTGTAACAAGGTAAACATCAACATTGATTTATTGGTAGTATGTATTGGGTGTGAGCTGAAGCGTGTGGCTCCGTAATATATATCCTTGGGAAAATGTCTTATCAATTTGTGTATATATATATATATATATATACACACACACACACACACCATCTCTCCATGAGAATTCAAATTGGTAATTACTCCCAGCACAAAATTCTCTAATCCCCATACCACCACAGCTACAGGATTTGTGCAAGATTTCTAGAATTATCTCAGTTACACGGAAGTCTTAAGAGATAGTGATGAGGATAATAACAAAAATGGATTTGGTATTCTCGTAAATATACCTTGTTGACACCATAAATCACACAAGAGCTCTAGAGTTGCCTCACAGCTTTGGGGTTCCATGCTCCTAATTTGGTATCGATTGGACACACTTGAAGACAGTATTGGGCGCTGGCAAGTTGGAGAGTATGTTTTTTTGATTGAGTTAAAATCAACTTGGACAAGTAGTCCACTCTTTCTTTTTCTGATTATATTGAATGTGAAAAATAAAAATAGGTGGATATTTCAAGGTACTCAGAAAAGCAAAAGGAAATAAAAGAGCTACTGCTTGTCTCATGTATACTTTCGATGTAAAGATACAACGATGTTTGTATAGATGGTTGGTTGGGCTTGACAGGAGATTGTGAATAGCCAGCACAAATACAATAATGAAGTGATTTATGAATAAATTAAATCTCACAAGAACTCCAATTAAGGGGTAGTTGCTGAACGTGAGGACAAAGTTACTATTTCCATTTACAACAGTGTGTTACGTTTTGCATTTGTGTTTCTAAAGCTTGTACTCTATGCTTGCCAGGCGTACAGTCAAGAACATTCCCAAGTACGCTTCAGCAGAGTTCTACATAGATAATGTTTTGCCACGGGTCAAGGAGAAGAAGATAATGTCACTAAAACCTTTTGTTGATCGACTTGGGTAACTAGATTTTCATGCTCCTTTAAGTTGCCTGATTTTTTAAACTGGCATTGACCTGATAGACTACCCGCATATCATTCAGGTATGATAATGTTCCTCCAGAGATAAACAAGCTGAGGTGCAGGGTCAACTATCATGCTCTGAAGTTTCTTCCCGAGATTGAGCAGATGGCCGATCAACTTGTTTCGAGGATGAGAAATCGCACTGGTAGTTCAAATCCTTTCATGTGAGTTATTATGCTTGTAACTGCTGTTAACCATGCTGTTTCGCTTCTTCTGATCTGTGATGGAACTTAAAATATTTTGTCAAAAACTAGGGCTCTTCATTTGAGATTTGAGAAAGGAATGGTGGGTCTGTCATTCTGTGATTTTGTTGGAACAAGGTCAGAGAAAGATCTCATGGCTGCATACAGAAAGAAAGAATGGCCTCGGCGGTTTAAGGTCATCTAGATTATGATCACTATTCATATAAAGCTGACAGCGACGATTTCATTTTTGATATATTTATCTGGTTTTTGTTGTTTGTTTCGCTGGCAGGATGGTTCCCATTTGTGGGCATTGGCGCTGCAAAAGCGTAAGGAAGGACGATGCCCTCTTGAGCCTGGTGAAGTAGCCGTGCTGCTTCGGGCCATGGGTTATCCTAAAGAAACTCAAATATATGTTGCTTCTGGACAGGTCTATGGTGGACAAAACCGCATGGCACCGCTGAGGAACATGTTCCCAAATCTGGTAAGCTACTTGCCCAAACTTCTGATCAAGGGGAAGGACCTTTATCTATATTTTGTTCAGGTTCTATTTTCTTGTAGCTGATCTTATTGCCTACTACTCTGGTCAACTTTAAAAGAAACATGGGGGGAATGATTTTGTGTAAGAGACCCTTGAAAAATTCTGGAATTTTTTCACTGCTGTCATTTTGTTTTGTTTAGTATCAATATCCTGTAGATATGTTTTACCCAGCATATTTTAATATACCTACTGAAATGTTTGTGTTTTTTATTCTTCATTAATATTGTATTTTGGGATATGTAAATAGGTTACAAAAGAGGAACTAGCTACAAAACCAGAATTGGATGGCTTCAGAAAGCATGTGACAAGCTTGGCAGCCCTCGACTTCCTAGTCTGTTTGAAGTCTGATGTATTTGTGATGACACACGGAGGAAACTTCGCCAAACTGATAATAGGACATCGTAGGTACATGGGTCATCGTCTAAAATCCATTAAGCCAGACAAGGGTCTGATGTCCAAATCCCTAGGAGATCCATATATGGGGTGGGCTTCCTTTGTGGAAGACGTTGTCATAACCCATCAGACTAGAACTGGTTTACCTGAAGAAACGTTTCCAAATTATGATCTTTGGGAGAATCCTTTAACAAATTGCATGTGTAAAGCCTGAATTGACAAATCTTTATTGTGAAGATAAGCCCTTTTAAGTAGTGCATCTTTCTAGAGTTGTGCACAGGGAATCGCGAAACTTTCGCTGTTAACAGAGCCAGAATTACAAGGCAATTTACACATGGGGATCTCAAAATGGATAGAATGTTGTAGTCCCTGAAGAGTATTAACACAGGAGTTCAGCAACTGGCTATTAGGAGTGGGCTCTCTCTAGCTGCGGCCCTGTATTGCCACATCTGTGTTTATGATCTACTTTCGTTGGGCGCGGACACCAATACAGTTTTGTATTCTGGAATATCAATTTATTCTCAATTGTTTCATGATATAATGTATATTATTTGCAGTAATAGAAAAAGCTTCTTTCATTTCATTTGAACACATCATATCTCATGGGGGATTTGGTGCATCACAAGATACACAAATGTCTTCAAGTCAACTGCTTCACGTTTTAATTCTTGTGCTGTTGATATACAGATTAGGTTTCCAATCTTTGAATGTTTGTAATATCCAGTATATGTACTTGTCATTCAAAACACAGTCAAAACAGAAAAGTTATCATCCATTTACTTAAAAGAGTGTTTTATTGTTCCTAGAAAACTCCAAGCGTGTTGAAATGGTTTTTTCTTATTTGATGGACATGAATTTCTATTAACAAGTAGAGAGTCGTGACATACAGATGCATAAATTAGGTTTCCACATTATTTGAAAATGATATTGTAAGAGGTGATGGTGAATTACTTTTGTTTGAATTTATTTAATTCTTGTTAGAGTTGCTATTTTGGACGATAATAATCAAATTTAGCAAATTTCACATTGTAGCAGGGAAGTTGGATATTTTTGAGAAGGAATAAAATGCCTATCCCAAATGGGTGGCTGTGTTATCATTGTCAAACTATTTAGATAGCTACTACAATCCTAATAATGTAATCGTCCTTTTCTCTTTATTTAAATAAATTTGTACTCACGCCTGAGGTTCACAATCCATATTGGCATAACTTGGGAAAGATATCATTTAATGGTACGGTTTTCCTTTTAAATGAATTGATTATTAACTTTTATCTTATAAAGGGGTTGATTTTTATTTTTTACCCCTTAAAATTAAACTTATGTTTAGTCGGACATATGTTCTCTTTAAAGGTTCGGATATAACTTGTGAGATATTATGATGTGAAAATATAAACTTGTGCTTTGTGAAAAAATATTTTATCTCAAGAGACAAAAAATAAAGATCAACAAAAAATAGAGGCAAAAGTGTGAATGACCCAAGAGGTACTTTAAGAAGAGGGTTTAAATTAGGGAAACTTACGGAAATTTCAACTAATTTATGAGCTAATTACTTAGATACACTTTAGTTTGCAATATTATGAATCTTGTCAAATTTTGGTGTGTCTGAATACGTCTAGATACATGTATTCCGAGGTCAAAAGTATGTGTAATTTGTTCTATATACATTGTATCCAGGTGGATTCGCATGTATTTGAGATATATAACAGATCGCTTGCTTCCCTTGCCTTCCTCTCATCTCACTCGTCACTCTCCTATGTATATGATATCCCATGTACATGTAAATCATACCAGATACATGTATCTGGCGTGTATCCAGTGTTATTAGCATGTATTTGAGATATATGACTATCTCGCTCGCTTCCTTTCCCATCTCACTCGCTTCAATTTCTCTTCCTATTTTAGTGTATTCGGTAGCAAAAATACATGTATCTAAGTGTATATTCCTTATTATATGGTATGCAACTCTTAATTAATGATAAGATAGAATAATATATATGGTATGAATGTATATATGGTATGTTAAATTATATTAACACAGTTTAAAATTGTTCTAGCCCAGACCCAAATGGCAAATCTACACCTAATATAAGATGGGATCTCCAGAAATTTTGATTTGTTGTGTATGATGGGCAACAACACAAATTCCACTAGTTTAGGAGTAAATTACTTTTCTTTACGCGAATTTTTAATACTAACTATAAACCTTATCAGAATTTGAACTTTGGATGAATGTATATAGCACGTCTAGATACATGTGATCAAATTTAAGTGTAATTTGTTCTAAATACATTGTATCCAAGTGGATTCACATGTATCTAACTTTCTCGCTAGTATGTCTCCCTCCCTCGTCCGCCTCTCTCCATTTGTTATATATTTTAGAACGTATCTGGTTTCTCATATACATGTATCTAATGTGATTCACATATGAAATACATTGATTCTTTCACTCGCCTCCTTCCAATCTCGTTTGCCTCTCTCCCTATGAATATGTATTTCAGAGTGTATCTGATAGCAAAAATGCATGTATCTAAATGTATCCGACTTGAAATCTGGTATGAAATTATTAATTAGTGAGACATATATGTAATTTTTTCAAACTATAGAGAGAATCTATATATATATATATATATATATATATATATAAAGGAGGATATAAAAGCGCTGATGTGGCATACTTCTTTGATCAGGATTTTGAATTATCTTTTTTCTCTGAATTTTTGGAATTTTCTCTTTATTTTAGGATTTAAAATATTGGTTGGTTTCTTCTTCATTGATACATAACCGTAATTTTTCTTTCTTTAATTAGACCATCATTTAATTAATTATTAATCAACTTTATTATTCAAGTTTTTTCACCTTTTTAATATACCCATATTTAGGATTATGCAGTAGTTATGGAATTTAAAAGGCAATTTTCATTACAAATTAATAAATGCAAAATGTGAAAAGTCATTATTATATTTAATGACATTTACCATATGAGTTATTATGCTTTGTAGTTACATCATATTTGTACATATAAAATCTAAGAAACACTGCAAAGAAACTCAGTTAACATTGGATTATGGTGATATTTCACTGACCATTTTTAAAGGTGAGACTATCTATTTTCTTTTATATGAATTGATGGTAAGAAACTATCTTCTTTTATTTATGCATTTTTCAAAAGGAATTTTTTAAAAGACATGAGTGTTTATGAAATGTGAATCCTAAACTATGATTTTATATTTTGTAGGAGGAAGTATTACTTGGAGTCTCGGAATTTATTAAAATACATGAGTGTTTATGAAATGTGAACTCTAAACTATGATTTTATATTTTGTAGGAGGAAGTGTTACTTGGAGTCTCAAATCTATTCTTTTATATATGAATTGATGGTAAGAATATCTATTTTCTTTTATTTATGCATTTTTCAGAAGAAATTTATTAAAAGACATGATATATATGAAAATATCATGTTGCATACCTCTTTGGCCAGGATCTCTAATTATCTTTTTCCTCAGATTTTTGGGAATTTTCTCTTATAGGATTTAAATATTACATTAAATTAATGGTGATTTATTCATATTACTCCTCACTAATGAGGGAGTTGTAGGCGATTTAGTTCTTAACATGAAATAGAAAGCTAAAATCCTGAAAAGTGAACATATGGTCATTATTACTATTGATATCTCTTCTCCTAAAATTTCTTTTACTTTCCTTTTATTGTTAACGTTTTTGTTATAGTTTTTAAAAAAAAGTTCACCTTTTTGTTAGAAAATGTAGCAATTAATGAGTAATTATAGAAAATTAATGGTGATCTATTTATATTATTCCTCACTATTTATCTTTTCTACTAAAATTCTTTTACTTTCTTTGTATTGCTTGCGTTGTTTCTTAAATAAGGAAATGTATAGTAATTATGGGATTTAAAAGTTAAGTTTCATTGCTAATTAATAAATACTAAAATGTGAAAAGTCACTAAATTTAATGGCATTTACCATCCAAATTACTATGCTTTGTAGTTACATCATATATGGGCATATAAATATAAGAAACATTTCAAATGATAGAGCAGATCAGTACAATGTAGGATGATGGTGATATTGTGCCGGCTATTTTTAAAGGTAAGATTATCTATTTATTTTTATATCAATTGATGATAAAAATATTTAACTTCTTTTCTATATGCATTTTTCAAAAAGGAAGTTTCAAAAGACATAAGTGTTTACGACAAGTAAATCCTGAATTATGATTTTATATTTTGCAAGGGGAAGTATTACTTGGGAGTCTGAGGGTGATGGCGATATTATGCAGGCTATTTTTAAAGGTCAAATTATCTATTTTCTTTTATATCAATTGATGATAAGAATATCTACCTTCTTTTCTATATGCATTTTTCAGAAGGAAGTTATAAAAGACATGAGTGATTACGAGATTTTATATTTTGCAGGAAGAAGTGTCACGTGGAGTCTGAACCTAAAAGACTCATTTTGAAAGCCAAAAGAAATGATAATATCTTTTTTCTTTTCTATATACATTTATTAAAAGGAAAATGTGAATTATAAACTATGATTTTATATTTGTGTAGGAACAAATGTAAATTGAGGTTCGAAGTTTGAAGGAAACGTTTTAGAAACCAATAAACAAGAAAAGATTGCTCAAAAATTCACATAGAAAAAGAGGTTGATCGTTAATTATTTTATGAAGTGTTAATTCTTTTAATTATGCATTTGTCTATTATCTTTTATAAATGCTAGAGAAAAAAGGAAGTAAAAAGAGAACAAGACATCAAAGAGAGTTTTCTTCAATATTTTTTTATGTATAATTTCATAGGGCACAATGGATATGATCATAATGAGAAAATTGAAGGGGCATTTTGTCGCATTTCATCGTAAAATTTGAATAAATTATTGTTATTTTTAAAATGAAAAATAAATTTTGAAAATTGGAGTTATATTCTACTATATTATAAAAGAGAGTTTAGGGCCAAATCTTGAATATTATATATTATATTTGGCCCTAAACTCTCTTTTATAATATTCTAGAAAATAGAAAATTCTATTTTCTATTTTCTATTCTATTCTACTATACTCCCTCCGTCCCATTTTATGTGGCAACATTTGACCGGGCACGGAGTTTAAGAA
>NW_006239172.1:183133-183217 GCF_000226075.1 Solanum tuberosum
TTCTACTATATTATAAAAGAGAGTTTAGACCCAAATATAATATATAATATTCTTGTGGGACTTTTATCCCAATCTTGAATATTA
>NW_006239172.1:183401-183474 GCF_000226075.1 Solanum tuberosum
AAAAAAAGTATTATAATAATAATAATTAACAACTTAAAATATCTGAAAGACATTTTAAAAGGGTTAATTTTGT
>NW_006239172.1:183903-202878 GCF_000226075.1 Solanum tuberosum
AATCATGATAATTGACAACATAAAATATTTCAAAAATGTTGTATGTGGGTAGTCTTATTATGCCTTAAATAGCGTCAAAGAAAGTACATGTTTGTGATAAAAAAACTTATTCCTTTATCCACGCAAATAATAGCTTCAAAAACTCGGTTATTAGCCCGAAAATATACCATTTATATTATTGGGCCCGTGCTATGCACGGGCAACATTATCTAGTATAATACAAATTTTACTCCTTTTGACTTTCTATCAATAATCTATAAGGAAAATACATTTTTGTTGATCAAATATATTTTTTGAAGTTAAACTCTAAAAAAAATAAAATCAAATACCTCCTTAGTAATTTATGATTGAATAGGCATGAGATTGAGATGTGAATTTCTTATTTTTCTTTGATTTTTATTTTTTATTTCTCAAGTTTAAACAACCATAGATTTTTTACGATCGCGCAAAGCGCGAGTTAATTCACTAGTAAGTAAATATGGTAGGAATGTTTATGTAATTATGTATTTTTTCCATGATATTTTAGTAGTAAGGTTAGCTTCAAAGCTAACAATATCACTAGTAAATTGAATTGTCGCGCTATCTTTCGAATGAAGCTCTATCCGGTACGAATCGTTGTAGGTTGTTTCTACCTCTTGATTTTTTGTCAAATCCCATTCATAGGTGTAGCCTTTTCAGTACTACCCAATCTAGTCTTTATAGCCTTCAAGAAATCAGTGTTATGTCATGTAGTTAAAGAATCAAAATGATTTAGAACCTTGGACTACTATATTTCACTTTTTACACTTATGAGCTATGGTGTGAGATTCATTATTTTTCATTTCAGGTATCTCCATGCTTGTAATCAATGTTCATTCATTAGAGCTTTATTTATAGATTGACCATTTTTTTCTTGTTTTTCTCTATGCTCATGTTCATAGAGTGTTAAAAACTATTTTGTGTTTCAATATGATTTTTTCTACTTTTATCAAGTTGAGTGTTCTTTGATGCTAACTTTTCAATTGGTATATTCCATCCCTCCTCTTGAGTAGTTAGTTGTTTTGATAGATGTATTCCAATTTGTTTTTGTGATGTATTGTTAGTTTGTCAATCAATATTATTATTGCTTAGATTAATTCTCATTTATTTATTGAAGAGAGATTAAAGAGTGAATATTTATTAAAAATATATAAACATTTTAAATAATTAAAAATAATAAATAAGAATGTGATTGTCAAAATATATATTTCTTTTGTTGCAGTTAAACTAACAAATGACAAGTAAAATGATTCAGAAGAGTAAGAATAAGTTGGAAAAAACGTCTAATTGTACAATAAAAGTTAAAATATTATTCTAACATTTTGAAAAGATATTCTACCTACAATAACCATATGTAGTAATTTTTGTTTTTTTCTCAAACTATGTCATTAATAAGTTATTACTTCAAAATTAGCAATTTTCATTTGTCACTAATTAGCACGTCTTTAGTGTTCGTTTGCTTGATTTAATAAGGTGGGTAGTATTGTATTTATGTCAATTGATTAAAGTAAATGTTTTCGAATATTTTGTAACAAGTGTAGTAAATGCTACTCCCTCTGTCCCTAATTACTTGTGCACTTTTGAATTAACACACCTATTAAGAAATAATAATTGTAAAAACTTAAGATTTTCAAGAAGTTCTACATTTTTTTAAGTAATAAATTGAGGGTATAATAGAGATTTTTTTTTGTCCTTTTTTGATTTGTCAAAATGGACAAGTAATTATGGACAACTAAAAAAGGAAAAGTGGACAAGTAATTAGGGACATAGGGAGTATTAAGTAGTAGTCCCTCGTTTCTTTTTAATTCTCATGTATATTAAAATATCTGTTCTAAAAATTTATCAATTTAAACAATGAAGAGATAATTTTTAAAATTTTGTTCTTTATATTAATTATTCTAGAATTAAGGGGTACGTAAATAGATAAAGATTAAAGAATTAATAAAAAATATATTAGTCAAACTACATTTTTATTAATTTTTTCTTAAGGTTTATAGAAACTTTTATCATGACAACTAAAAAGAATCAAAGAAAGTAAAATAGTTAAGCCTCATTTTCAAGTAAATTTGAATTAATAATATGAAAATTTAAGGAGCATATTCACAATTTAAGATCATTTCAAATTCATATTATATAAAAAAAAGTTCTCTATTTTCTCTTGACATATGATTTTTTCAGGCTTGTTTTGGTTACTAAGATTATGAAAATAAATCCAGTATAAAAATTTATTTTACATTTTATTTGATCATATTTTTATTTTTAATATGCAATATCAATAAAATCTAACATCAAACTTATAATATAATTTGTTACCACATTCAATATGAGAAAACAATCTTAAAATTAAGTAGAATCCGAATAAAACAAGTAACATAACAAAATTATATGAAAAAGTCTTTTACAACCTTCTCAAAGCAAAAATTGGACACACAAATTTATTTAATTTAAAGTCAAACAATTGGACACACAAATTTATTTAATTTAAAGTCAAATGGGCATTTCAAATCATACACGTTATATCTTATTTTGCATTGAACCAAATAAATCACAAAGATTAAATAATCATTAAGCATTATATATAAAATGTAAATAAAATATGGTGCAGATATTGTGGGATTTAATTTAAAGTCAAATGGGCATTTCAAATAAATCACAAAGATTAAATAATCATTAAGCATTATATATAAAATGTAAATAAAATATGGTGCAGATATTGTCCCACACAACTGAACAGAGTACTGGTATTATATTATATTATATTATATATACTCTGCCGATGGTGAAATAAAATATCAACGACATAAGATGAGTTTAATAACATCAACAAATAAAAGCAACCTTTTCTTTTTGGGTTAAACACTTCAATGTTGGACTTTTTCCTTTGTAGACATCTAAAATTTTAATTACTAGTATTTCTTAGGTGTTTGATATAAGTTATGGTTTATCGGAGTTAGAATTAGTACAAGAAGAGTGTTATCTTGATCTTAAATTTAGAATATAACTCAAACCCTCAAAATGAAGCAAAACAACTATTGCCCAAACCCCAACCGAGATACACTATGAAATTGACGGAATAAATAATACCACGATGACGAGCTCAACGCGCAGAACAACTTCCGTCTAGGATTTAGGCCAAGAAAATCGATAATTTGAGTGATCTTAAACACTAGGCTTCTGAATTTATCAGGTTCTCCATGAAAACAATGAAGAAAAAATGAAGTAGATGATATATATATAAAGTCCTACGGGGGTCGGGACCTATTCACGTGCCTTCTTGCGTCATCTCGTGAAATCACAAATATTTTTCTATTCTGAAGTCATATACGAGATGCACTAATCTATGAGTAAATTCTTTTAACTCAATGGACATTTTTTTTGTTTTTAAAATTAAGTATATTCAATAAACAGATAAAATATCAAAATATATGTTAAAGCCTTTTACAACGTTCTCAAAACTAAAATTGGACACACAAATTTAGAGTTAATATCTTAAAAGGTCACTGAACTATGAGAAATTATCTAATAAAGTCATTGAACTTTACTTTGTATCAATAAAATCACTCAACTACATTTATCTTTAAAATATATTTGACATGACAAACTAAATTATTTTTTTAATGTCATATAATCATGCACTCCACAAATCAATAAATTATAAAATCTATTTTTTTTATATTCTGATAGTAGTTACATTTTTCATGTTTGATTAGGATTTGGGAGTAAAGACATAGTCACATAAACAAATTTTAGAACATAAAATTAATAAATAGTATAGAAGATAACAAGTCGGCTTGTGTTAAGGCAAAGGGAAGTGAAGTAGTAATTATGTTAGCAAAGAATCCTGGATCTTGGTCATTCCTTATATTTGAATTAGACGTCGACTGAGGTTGAATTTGTTTGGAAAATTTGTTCGATTAGCTCGATTTGTTCATACTGAAAGGGGGGGGGGGTGAGTCCGTATAAAAATAAATAAACTTCATAAAAAATAATTTAATTTGTGTCAATTGTATTTTAATGATTTAATTTGTTATGTCAAATGTATTTAATGATAAATGTAATTGAGTGATTTTTGAAGATAAAAAATTTAAGTTGGGTGATTTTATTGATACAAAACAAAGTTCAATGACTTTATTAGATAATTTCTCATAGTTCAGTGATCTTTTAAGATATTAACTCCACAAATTTATTTAATTTAAAAGTCAAGCTGGCATTTCAAATCATACACGTTATATTCTATTTGTATTAAACCAAACAAAGCACAAAGACTAAATAATTACGAAGGATTATAGTGAAATGAATAAAATTTATTTATCTTTAATATGATGTTGCAAGTCTTGAAAATAAAAAAATAAACTCCTAATAGAAAAGCTTCCCCATTTAGTAGACTTTACAAGATGAATATAAAGGAATTTTAAAAAAAAATAATCACTTTTTGAATTGCAAATCAAATTTTAGTTTGACAATATTTTACAGATTGAATATGTGTCAGTTGTGTGGATGAGAAACACCTTATTAAGACTATATACAATATTTGAGAAAGATTAGAGGTATTTTAGGACCTTTTTTTAAATTTATTTCTCACTCAGTGTCCGAAGCTCTCAACAAATCTGAATCGTGCATTGCAGGACCTATTTAGAGTTGGGAAATGCTTGTAATTGTGTATATTACATTGTATATATCGTATACATATCAGTGTATATCACACATAAATTTTCGGTTAAAGGGGTTATTAATTGGGTAAATTACAGAAATCACATACTTTTAAAGCAAAATTACAATTTATCCCTTAAAAGTTTATAATTACAGAAATCCCTCAAACGGATACAATAATATAAGCGCTGATATATTAATCTGATACGCGAGAAACATTAATCGTTAAGTAAGATACATTACATTTTATACATGATACACTAATCTGATGTGCGAAATACACTAATTTGATGTGCGAAAATGAGAAATTTTGGAGATTTGTAAAACTTATAGGGGATAATGATAATAAGTAAACTGAAAGTGAAATTTCTTTAATTTTTCCTTATTAATTTGATTATTACAATTGGTACTCCACCTCATGGTCCTGAAGGCATAACAGAAAAAATAGCTTTGTCAGGTGACACTTGCCATTTCCTCCGAAACAGCATCCGGTGATTATGTCTTCACAATCACACTTTTGTACACACCTCAACTAACCCTTTTTTCATTCAATTTTGCTATCATACTCAAACACCTAAACTCAAAATCACTCAATTTTGTACATCTTGTTAGCAGTAAAGAATACTACTCTGAAAAAGGGATGATCTTGAAAACTTATATTTTCATCATTTTCACTACTCTTTTCCTTCACTGGTATACTCTATAAACTTTGATGTAGTAGTTTCTGCTCTTTATTTTCTAGCTAAAGGGTAAATTTGAGAGATACCCATTTCATGGAATTTCAGAATTAGTTTAATTTCTTTGCTTTTTGGTTGTTATTATGTATGTGAGCTTGATGTTTATTAGCCAAGATTTGCTTATTTGATGCAAGTTTCAATCTTTTCCACTATTTACAGCTCTACAAGTGTCTCCATTGAAATGGTTTTCTTGGAACTTTAATATGGTAGTTTCTGGTAATTATTTACTGCTCTTTATTTTCTAGCTTAATGATATATTTGAGAGACACCCACTTCAGACAATTTCAGAATTAGTTTAGTTTCTTTGCTTTTTGATTGTTATGATGCATGTGAACTTGATGTTTATTAGCCAAGATTAGCTTATTTGATGCAAGTTTCAATCTTTTCCACTATTTACAGCTCTCCAAGTGTGTCCATTGAAATGGTTTTCTTTGAACTTTTCTATGGTAGTTTCTGGTAATTATTTTCTGGAAAAATCATTCGTTATAAGTTCTGATCCACTGGAGAAAGAAAACCCACATGTAATTTTGATAAAACTAAAAATTCTGATGCATTTCGGTCTGGATTCGTTGGCCTCTTTGCTTAAAGTGTGCAAGTTCTAATCTTTTGAGCATTACTGTTATTTATCACCATGGTGGCATCTGTTAGACTGTTAGAGAGTTAGGACTATCTCAACAAGATTGGGGACCTAAAGTTAAATTTTCTAGGGAACATTTACGGAACATATACAATATCCATTGCTTTAGTGGCCTTAGGGTCGAGCCGGGGTGGTAGAAGAAGTTTTTGGCTTAAAGAGTTGGGCCATTGTTGAGTTTCAAATGTTTTCTCTTAGATAATGAATTGCAATGTATTGTTGAAGATATGCCTATTTTATGATCAAAGTGTGATATATTTGAGTATTATTCGGGTCATAACCACAGGGAAACCTCAGAAACTAAATCTCAGGGCGATATTGGACGAGCCAGCTTGCCACCTAGGGGTTGGAACTCCTATGACTCATTTTGTTGGACCATCACCGAGGAAGAGTTTCTTCAGAATGCAGAACTCGTAGCACAACGATTAAAACCTCATGGTTATGAGGTAATAGTTTCACAAGAACCATAACAATAGGCTTTAATGGTGTGTTTGTTATGATGGAAAATGACTTCTCTGTTTTCCGGTGTTTGGTTACAAGAAAATGCTTTCCATCTAAAGGGGGAAATTTGAATTTCCTAACTTATGGACATAAGTAGTTTCCTTATAACTGTAACTTCATATTATTAATTTTGAGTACTCAAAAGTTTCATCAAAACAACCTTTGTAGTTTGCTAATATTATTATGAATCTCTAATACATAATTATTTTCGAAAATTATTTCCCATTCACCATCAAACACTAGAAATCATTTTCCATAGAAATGAATTTCATCAGACTAAACACTCCCTAAAATAAGAAATCCGTAGAATTTAGATTCTTTTACAATTCTGACATGTTTTTGCTTTCATCTCTAAACTGTCTACTTTTGGATTCTGTGCAGTATGTTGTGGTGGACTTTCTTTGGTATAGGAAGAAAACAATAGGTGCTTATACTGATTCTTATGGTTTTGATGTCTTTGATGAGTGGGGAAGGATGGTTCCTGACCCTGGAAGATGGCCTTCCTCTCAAGGTGGAAAAGGGTTTTCTGAAGTTGCCGGGAAGGTTCATAGCATGGGACTGAAATTTGGGATTCATGTAATGAGAGGTTTAAGTCTACAAGCGTTTAATGCTAACACCCTCATACTGGATACCACTACGGTATTGTTCTTTATCCAGAATCAACTCAACTTTCCGCTTTCATTTATAGATGTAAATATTGGTATATCCAGTCCAATTTCATTAGACTGGAAATGCAGCTTCTTGGGCAAGTTCATACCCATTTTTTATCTAAGTGTGTTGACGTTAGTTGATAAAGTTCATCTTACAAATGTTTGACTTGTTGGTGATACATCCAACAGGGCAAAGCTTATGAGGAGGCAGGTCGACAATGGCGTGCACAAGATATTGGAATTAAGGAGAGGACTTGTGCATGGATGAAAAATGGTTTCATGAGTGTGAATACCAAGTTGGGAGCTGGAAGAGCATTCCTTAGGTCGCTCTATCAACAATATGCTGACTGGGGTGTTGATTTTGGTAAGACATATTTGTTACTCAAGACAATTATTGGGAGATATATTTCCATGGGTTATGATGATTCAGCTGATGATTTGACGTGTTCAAAAGTTTGATTTTCATGTGAAATCATAACATGGGAAATTAACTTTAATGTCATAAACCCAATGATTCTGCTTTCTAGGAAAACTTCTTTAAGAAGCAGGACTAATCCTTGTCTGGATGGTCCAAGCTAAAAATCCCATATCACTTTTAACTGTTGAATTTTTTGTGCTTTATCTTAAAGGAATTTTCTGTTTTTTCTTCTTCAGTGAAACTTGACTGTGTATTCGGTGATGACTTGGATTTAGATGAGATAATCGTTGTTTCAGAGGTAAGGTTGTTAACTTTTTTCTGCTTAACCCACTGCATCTTGCCCCTTTTAATTGATCTATGACATGATTTTACTTTCTGAAAGGACGAACAAGTAAACATAATAGCTGAAAGATTTGTGTTTGGATCCATAATTCATCTAACAATGGCAAGTGAGAAATGTGATAACAGTGTACTTATCTGTAGGTATTGAATGAGCTTAGCCGACCTATCATATATTCCTTGTCCCCTGGAACTAATGCAAAACCAATCATAGCGAAGGAAGTTAGTGGGTTGGTCAATATGTATAGAGTAACTGGGGATGACTGGGATACTTGGGAAGATGTCTCTGCTCACTTCAACGTTGCGAGGTAAATTATGCTACCTGTTCTAATAATTTGTCAGGATTTTCTCTTTTTTTCTAAGCTTGCTGCCAAAAGTTTATTATCACATTGTGCATTGTGATTGCTCATCTATCTCGTAGATATGTCATATATTTGACGGCTTCTAAGTTAAGCAGTATGGTCAATGTTCTAACAATCAGATTATGTTCAGCTCAAATTTTATTTTCTGGTTTGTTCTTTGTCCGTGACACCATTTTGTTATTTAGCTGTTGACATAGGTTTCTCCTTACCCTTGTGCCAGGGACTTCACTGCTGCTAACTTAGTAGGAGTCAAGGGCCTGAAGGGGAAATCGTGGCCTGACTTGGATATGCTACCACTTGGATGGCTAACAGAAGCAGGTGATGGATTGTTTTTATTCTATGTTTGTTTAACTATAAAATAATATTCTCATTTCAGAAAGGATTTAGTATAAGTTTGCCAAAGATACATACTTGTTTGATGCATATTCATCCTCACCAGAGACTATTTATTGAAGTGCACTAGCATAAGGTTCTCTGTCTGTTACAACTTAAGGAGATAAATGCAAATTATTGCTCCTGGATCTTCAAACTAGAGAGATTTTTTGCGACTTAAGTTAAATGTTAAACAGAGAAAAGTTTATCATATGCAAACAGCTACAATTTCTTGTGCTTAGCTCACTTGGTTAGGATTTAACATCAACCAAATTTGGTTACTATGATTCTCCTCCGACGCAGAATTATGTTCTCCTCTTGGGCAAAACAAGGAGGAAAATCCGGCACGAAATATTATACTCCGTTTTGGTGCAGGTTCAAATGATGGTCCACACAGATATTGCAGGCTTAATCTGGATGAGCAACGTACTCAGGTAACTTTTCTGCAGTGGTTCTGGTTCTGCAAATATGACATAGCTCAATTGATCGATTTGTATTCTAAGGATCTTCTGGCAGGTGACTCTATGGTCCATGGTCAGGTCCCCTCTCATCTTTGGTGGAGATATGAGAAAGCTTGATGATGCTACATTCAGTCTTCTTACGAATCCTACTCTGTTGGAGATTAACTGGTTTAGCTCTAACAACATGGAGGCATGTGAATAAATTTAAATTGACTTAACTTTTGGATTCACTTAGGCATACAGTTCAATCCTAAGCTGATATTTTCAAATGCAGTTTCATTACGTGACAGGCTCCTTAAGTTCATCTGGAAAACATAGCTTGAGTAACCATACTGAGGATAAAGAAAAAATAAATGTGTTGGAGACGAGAGTTTTGGCTTTAAGGAGCTGCAAAGATGTAAAGGCAAATGGCTGGTCTACTAAAGTTCTTGACAATAATGTAGAGAAAGTGTGCTGGGAAGAGAACTCAAATAAACGCAAGGCACCGTTTTGTCTAAACAAGAGAGAAGCACTTTCAGCATCGTAAATATCTTCAACTTCCTTTGATATATCGAATTCGATAGTGATTTTGTTTATGCTATATTTTTCGATCTTCCTGACTCATGATAAAGTTGTTCTTCATGTAGAGAAGGGGAGATGGTATATCAGCACCAAAATCTCGGGAGACTTCACTTATTGGTAACAGAGAGAACAGAACTTTGTTTTGGTGCATCTTCAAATAGAAAGCTTACAGCTAATGAGATCAGCAGAGGTTCATTTTCACGGTGCAGATCACATGCCAACCAGGTAATTCAGTTTGAATTTTTGAGACGTATGGCCAATTCTATTAGCAGCAGTTCATGCCACAAGTAGTTCTGTGCTTTCTTTGAATAAATGGAGACTCTTGTAGTTTCATCTAAATTTGCTGCTGATTTTTGCATAACAGATGTGGGAGAACTACAATGGAACCCTCATGAATAGTTATTCCGGTCTTTGTGCTATCATGGATTTTGTCAGAGGTTATTTTTTTTTCATCTGGAAAACTTTCCTACACTGCACTGATTTATGTCCAACTTAGAGATTGATACCTAATACTATGTACTGATTCTTTTTTCATGCAGCTTCTTCTGGTGGAATTAGGTCCTGGCTTGCAACTGGAAGGAGAGGTATGGTTTCTCAAATGAAAAGTTTATTCCATAGAGAGACAACATATATCACTAACTCTAAAGGAGAATGTCTTTAATGGATGATAGTGAAATATATACATGCTTTTTTGTTAAGTTTTTGCGAGTCTGAATAAAGGGATACAGTTGGGGAAGTTTGCAGTAATTAGCCTAAAGTTAAGGAGATGCAAGTAAGCTTCTATGCTTGTAACTCAAACAAATATCTAAGATTGAAATAATAGGTACCGAGGGAGTAAGAAAATTTGAAATAAGACCACTGTTGTGCGTTATAAGATACGAGCTAATTGTCTAGAAATTTGGTCTATGGTATGTGGTTCCTTAGCATTGAGCAATTCCTAAAGCTATAAAATGGAACTAAGTGAGTCCACTGTAATCCTACATGTATTATAGATCATTGCAAATATATACACAGTAAGCACATCAGCGCCTGCGAGTACAGTTTGCAGATCAATTATTAGATGGTTATAAGTTGTATTTACATTATCTGTGCAGTTGAACCAATAATAGCAAGCTATTTCTCAGGTTACGATATTGGGCTTGCTGTGAATAGTTAAGACAGTATAAAGAGTTTTTACATTATCTGTGCAGTTGAACCAATGATAGCAGGCTATTTCTCAGTTAACCGTATTAGACTCGCTATGAATAGTTACATGTAAAAAGACTTCAGCACACTGTTGGTGCGCGGAATTTAACCCTTGTTAGATTATTGCAATCTGATATCTGTACACTGTTCGATACATTTTCAGGAGAGATCTATTTGGCTTTCTTCAATTTGAACAACCAGGTGACAAAAATGTCAGCAAAGATATCAGACATAACCAACGCGATTCATGCTACAAGTTCAAAGTGCTCAGGCACAGAAGTGTGGAGTGGCACAAATCTTGGAGCCATAAAGGATTCAATATCTATGTCAGTAAACGCTCACGGATGTGCATTGTTTGTCTTGAACTGCACATAATATTGAATCCAACAAAGGAAGTTATACATCAGGTCCACATTGTATATTCATCTTTTGTACAACTTCTGTTGAATCCCTTTACTGAAATGAAATACCACTATCCTTGTGTCTCATCATTCTTGTTAACCTATCATATCAGTAAGAGTTGGGATAGGGGACTTTTCATTGTCTCCTTCCTTTTTATATCGGGATTTGTTGCACTTGAGCCAGAGGACTTTTGGAAACAGTACCTCCACGAGGTAATGGTAAGCTTTGCATGAAATTTCACTGGATATGTTGTTGTTGTTGAAGGGACAACAGTCTTTTCATTTAGTTCATCTCCGATTCTCCGTAGGGAGAGGTATACAACCAATGGCCAGTTGCCTTCCCTCTCCTCTGAGGCCGATAACGTCCACTTGTGGAGCGCTTTGCCTTTTGAGTAGAGTAGCAAGCATTGATGATCTCGTATATGGAGAAAGAGATTGTAGATGTTAGTATATTAATCTATTTCATGAAAATTTAAGTCTATAAAAAAGAGATAGTTAAATCTATAAAAAAGAGATTGTTGACATTTGTAGATTAATTTATTCATTGATAGGACATTTTGTTTCCATGCCAAGAAGTTAAATCTAACAAAATGTGGATTTATTAGACTAGATCTTGTGCAAGTTGGTACCCTATCTGTCTATATTAGAAAATCACAAAACTTAGTCTTACGTACTAACACAAAAATCATGATGTCAAATCTTAATATTTCGACGAGTAATAATCTTTTGCTCTGTATTTTAATCTTTTTACTTTATTTTTAATCTTATAAATGTAGACCTAAACTCGACTCGATCCAACCTAGTTTTTGAAAAGTGTAGTTAATATATATTAGAAAGCTTTATATTTGTTTTACTCATCCAAAAGTTTAGTTTTCCAATAATTGTAACGCTCATGTTAGTAGTTTTGTTGGTTGACTGTCCGAACTTTCACCTTGTAATCCCTTTTTCATTTCCCTTCCCCTACCTCCAACTTTAAGAAAACGTGAATTTAATTTTTTTAAGGACATAATATGAGACCATTTATGAGATGTATCCCTATTTTTGATGAATTGACTCATGATATAAACAATGTGTTTGATTGATAATTGGTAATTAGAGGGGCTGAATGTGATGATGCATGAAGAAAGAACTTTAATTTGTATTATTAGTGCAATATATTTTATTTATTAGAAAAGAGTTTGGAGGGTCTCACTCATTCATAGGTCCACATGAAATTGTATGCAATGACGTAATCCCCACAATATCCAAAGGGACCAAAAAGTTTGAATATGATTTGATGAATTGAAGGGCAAAAACAATTTTGAGATATTCTAAACTTTCTTTTTTAAATGGGAAAAGATATCATTACTTGATCAAACTCAATTTTTACAATAAAGTTTAGTATAATTCAGTTAAGGGATAAAATAAATTTTATTTATGGGTAGACAATATATTGTATTTAGTCAAACTATAAATTACGGGATTGTTTAATTAGTGAGATATTGAGATAGATAAAATTATTATCCTTAATTTATCGATCAAACGATCGCCTTAATTCCTGCCTCCTCCTTTTACTTTTCGCTAGTTCCTCTATGAGTCATTTTCTTTTAACACAATACTAATGATAGTTTTTTTAAAAAAAAAAAATCACACATGATAGCTAAGCATTAGTTCCAAACTAAAAGGATATATTTTGACTATATGAATTCTTTATATTTGTTTCATTTTATTTGAGTTCTCTTATATTATCACTTTTTAAAGGTACTCTCTAATACTAGAGTTCTTTAATTTTTTTTTTGAGCAACATGATTCTAAAGTCTTAATTTCAATTTGTTGATATGTTAACATAGAGTCTTTGACTCGACTAGTAGAGTACAATCTTTTCTTTATATATATTAAAGTGAAAATAGTTTTGAATAGGTGGATGAATGATGCAGTGATACGTATCAAGAGTGATCGGTCAAAGCGGTCCAATAAAGATATAATAGGGTTGAATAACATTTTTGAGATAAGACTAGTAAGAGAGAAACTCAGCTCGGAAAAGATTCGAAGTTTATAGCGTTGTGATCGATATTATGCTGACTTCTTATTGATCTTTTAATTCATTTGCCATTCAATCGTTGTCATTATAATCAGGTCAATTTAATTCACATGTTCTTAAATTATATTTAAAATTTAACAGTATCATTTTTACATGTAAACATCATATTTACACCATATGTGTGTGTATGTGGAAATAGGAATAATACAAAGAAACATAATTAAATTGAGGAACTATTGATGTCTAGAGGAAGGTAGAGAAGGTTGCAATCTTAGCTTTGTTTAGAAGCAAAAGAAAACTCCTCAAACTCGATATCGACTTGTTACTCTTTTTATTGGTTCATATTAATTCCCAAAAAAAAGCACAAAATTTTTAAAAATACTTTTCTTAATCTTGTAAGATTCTTGGAGAATTCAAAGGTAATTTTACTAATAATCAATCTTGTTTGCTTGCACGGATGGTATAGTGTCATTTTGTCCATCAATTGTTATTCGCTTGCTTTTTCTACGTGTTGCATTGACAATAAGATTTCTTGCTAAATTGTAACATGTTCTCAATTATTTTATCCAATTTTTAGGTGCTAGCATTTTGGGAATATTTGGTTGAAGTTGGAAAAAAATAATTATTTTTGTCAAATCATAGGATATATGTAAATCTTTATCTTTCTTTTTTGAAGTTTTGTGATGGGAAAATTATTTTAACTTCAACTTCAAAAACTCCCTTCATCCCCTCTTATGTGTTGGTTGTAGTTGGATTGAACTCAAAATTTAAGAAATATGAGAAGATTTTCCAATATTTCAAAATTATCTTTATCTTTAAAATAAATGAGGTTTTAAATAGATAAGTACATTTTTTGTGCATCTTTTGTCAAATAAATGAAACTCAACGTAGATTAAGTGTTCATAATGTCATTAAATATTTGCGAAATATGTTTTTTTTAAAACTGGCTAAAAAGTGTTATATAAATCGAAGGAGTACCTTTTTTTTTCTTTTTCAATTTCAACCAAACACTATTTGGCTACTATATTTCACTCCTTGATTTCAAGTTCAGGTTATTATAATAATAGACCAAATTATAAAACAAAAATACTTATTAACTTTTAATATAATACCAAATTGAAGTTAGAAAATCTCAAGAAATTGAAATTAAAAAACTTAAAAATGAGATTGGGGAGTCCCACATAAAAATATATTTCCACTTTTGGCGCCTTATTTACTTTTTGTATATATTATATGGAGTATTTTTTAGGATGAAATCTCCAACCACCTTGGGATTATAAAACTATAAAATGCCAGTGCACCTTATTTCTCTTTTTTTCATCATTTATCGCCATTTTTTTTCATTTTCCTTTTATACTTTTTCTACCTGAAATGAAATCTCCCGCAGTTCAAGGATCTGCTTCTCGTTTTTATCTCTGATTCTCCAACTTCTAACTGTCACAAATCTTGTATTTCAATTCTTTACCCTTTTTTCTCTCCAATTTTCTTCATCTTTAACCAAACATGGACTCTTCTTCTAATCTCAATTTCCCATTCACAATTTCATATACACCCACTAAGTTAAATCCTCAATTCTGTCCCAAAAAACCAATCTTTTTCACTTTTCTGAATTACCCATCTTCTTTCTTGACGATTTCATCGACACCCACCAAGACAAATCCTCAATATTGTAGTAAAAATCCAATCTTTTTCACTTCTATGCAATGTTCTAGAAATAAAAGACTTGGGCTGTCATCAGCTTCTTGGTTGATTATGGAAGAAGCGCCATTGGAGGAGAGGTTAAGTGTTGTTGACAAAGTTCATAGTTTATCTTTGGAATTTAGGTCCTTATCAGAACCAATTGATAGAGTGAAAAGATTATTACACTATGCAAGTATTCTCTCTCCATTATGTGAGTCAGCTAGGGTTCAGGAAAATCGAGTTTTGGGTTGTACAACACAGGTGTGGTTAGAGGCGAGGATGGATAATAGGGGTTCTATGAAGTTTAGTGTAGATAGTGATTCAGAAATTACTAAAGGGTTTTGCTCTTGCTTGATGTGGGTGTTTGATGGGGCAGAACCAGAGGAAATTCTAAGTGTTACAGCAGAGGATTTGGGAGATATGAATGTGGGGTTGCCTAAAAAAGGTCGTTCAAGAGTTAATACTTGGCATAATGTGTTGTTCAGTATGCAGAATAGGACTAAAGATTGTGTTCAAGAGAGGAAGAGAGCTTTGTCTTTGGAAGATCTTCATTCTTTAGTCATTAGACCTCATGAACATGTTGCTGGGCCTAGTGCCAATGGAAGTTACTTGGAATCTGAGGTTGGTCTTAAGTAGCACTTTTTTTATGTCATAATAAATAAACAAAACATTAAAACTTGGTCTCAGCTAGCAAGTAATCCCTCCAACTTTGAGTATGCACATCTAGACTCCTCAACTCGTCTCGTAGTTGAACACTCCAGCTTACAAAATGATCATCTAAACAATTCCCACCAAATTTATGTGACATGTCATCATCGGTGTCCATGAGACAACATGGACAAGTTGAAGTGTTTAGTTGTCAATTGAGACCAAATTGAGGTATTTTGATGTGCACTCTCAAAGTTGAGAGTGCTTACTTGCCAGTGGAGTCCAAGTTTGAGTGTATGTTAATGTATAATGCTTTATTTTTTATTGTCATTTTATTGGCTTGTTTATGTTTTTGGGTGAGTGTAGTACATCATGATCATGGGAAGGTCCAAAGGGATCTTTTGATTCTGCTTTTAAAGAAATCAATTTGTACCTATAATGATGGATGCCATGAGATCAGACTTTGTATTTTAGTTGTTGGAATAGTAGTGCACTAATTATTTTTCTTCTTCTGGATACTATATGTTGTAAATTAGTATAAACTATTATGTGGAGGTTCCACCAACCACCACTTTCCAAGAAAGATGAAAAATTTAAAAGATTAAAATAGAATAGGAAAACACCAACAGTTTGTTCTTTAATCCATTATTCAAGCGAAAACAAACAATTCTGCTTAGAAGGAAGTCATTATTAGTTTCATGGTTTGGGCCTGAAAAGTGAACATGAAGTAGACTGATTAAATATCCACATATTTGTACTAGTTGAGGTAAGGTCAGTTGGCACTTTTTATGGTGTTGAGGAACAGAACTATTCTGGATATGGCACATTCTATGATGAGAGGAAACACCTTGTAAACTGCACAGTAGAAATTCTTTTGGTTCCAAATATCTAATTTGTTGAGTTGGCCTAGGGCAGTATTCATATAGCTAGGATATGTATCTATCACTTGGTCTTGAATTCTTTTTAAGCTTGTAAGCAGGTTTTGTGGCTTTTGGAGCATTCAAGACTTGGTTAATTATAAATATTGAACACCTTATCTATTTATTTTTGGTTAAAAGGATAATAAATTATTAATATTAAGGAGATCTATCATAAGAAGTTAAGAACTACTACTACAAATACATTTCATATTGACCAAGAGGAGAGTGGAAATCACATTGTTTTCTTTACATGCCTGTATGTGTTTGGAACTACGACAAGCGACTACTCTTCAGTCCAACACAAGTTGAGGTCAGCTATCCAATATGTTTTAGAAAGAAAACAAGGATGTTAGGTTGCAAGGCCACAATTATCCCAATAGAAGAAAAACAGCAAAAAACACTCAGGTAAATTGGTTTGGACAAGATTTTGTGATTAACTCAACATTCTGATTCACTTTCATTCTACTAAAGTTTAAGAAAGGTTCTTTTAGGAATTACTTTTAAAACGCCTTGTAGGTGAGGTTATAAAGAATTAATATGTAAAAACGCTTGAATGGAAGTATCAATTTGACCTCACTATTTATTAGATTACTGAGGGACATATATGTAATGTTCCGGTTAGAAATCCTTTTGGACTTGTCCCATTCATGTAGAATGATTCCAAAGTCAGATTCTGCTATTAAGATCTCTTCATAAAAAAGGCTTATCTGCTTATTTTTCCTTCAATTAATTATGATATGCTGCATTTTCCTTGTCATTTCGTAGTTGAAGCAAAATTAACAGGTGGGAAAAGAAATATCATTTTCTTTGATCTGTTCCAGTCTCATCATCGTTTATTGCATCACGTGTACGGGGTTTAGCTTCAACTATTTTCAGTATAGAACCTATGACATTTGAACTTGCGGATATAAGACAACTAAAGATAAGGGCATCGAGCTCATTTTCATCATCAATGAGAACTTCAATAATATTTTGGCATCTCTTGCCTAGTTAGTTAGTTAGAACACGATTTTTAACTGAAGTCAAGAAATTTGTGCTCCTTGCTCCTCAGTCCTTCAAACTATAGTGAACAATTAAAAGATTGAGTGAACGTGAATGAAAATGCTCTTGCTTTTGTTTTAAGATACAAATTCAAACAATGTTTATGTATCTGAAATTCATTCCCATGTCAAGATCTTACTGAAGCTGATGGGAAAGGTATCTCATTATCTCATTTATTTGATATTTACTACTTGTATATATTGGTTGACAAAGTAAATAAGGTGTCAAAGCATGTGTGACCTCTAATAGAACCCTTTGCTCATAAATGATTTTTTTTTTTTTTTTTTTTGCAATTTATGCCTGTCCCTGAAATGTATATCTTTAAATTCTGGTATATTTCTGTTTCTTGCAGCCTAAGTGCAGTTTCGAAGTCAAATGATTCTCAGCCAAACTTTGTCCCATGGTTGGATGAATCTGCTAAAATTTCACCATCTTCTTCTTTTGTTACTGATAAGGCTTTTGGTCTCCACTTTGCACCTGAGGCAACTTCCTTCTCATTCTTTATCCTTGTTTTTCACAGGTAAAAATCTTATTCTTATCTTTTTGTTTTAGTACGTTGCGACTGATACTCCATATTGCAAACCTTACAAACTAACATGTATATTGCAGACCTTACAACTAACACGCCATTCTAAATATGATTCTACGTACATGTTGCATAGAATTGAATTCACTGGGGCAATAAAGCAGATGATTGTTGATATAATTTTTGTACTGAGTTGCCTCTTTCAAGGCATTCATTGAATATGAGCCATGGACTTCTCCCTGTGGCATAAGTTGTTGATGTAATCTCTGTTGTATTTTGTATTAGCAACCTACTGGTTTTTTTCTTCTTCTTAGATGCAAGACAAATAGTTCTCAAATGTGGTTTGTATCTTTTGGAAGAGAAATTTCCAAATGAGTATTCTCTATTGAGAAAATTCATACATTGGAGTGATAACTGATTTAACCTTTACACTTTTGAAACTAGGAAGGGAGGGATTGCTTTGTAAAGACTATGGGTGTGTTTGGTATGAAGGAAAACATTTTTTGGAAAATGTTTTTCAATTTTCTCATGTTTGGTTTGGTTAAATGTTTTGGAAAATGTTTTCCAAATCAACTCATTTTCCTCAAATTTAAGGAAAATGACTTCCCTTCAAAACTTAAGGAAAACATTTTCCAAAACTCTCTTCCAACTTCAAATTACAATTACTTTTTGTTGAAAAAATTAATTTATTTTGTCTCTACTCTCAAACCAGCCTCCCCCAAAAAATATATTAAACTTGTTTTAAATTCAATTTTTTTACCCACCCTCACCCTCACCCCCTCCCAAATTACAATTACTTTTTGTTGAAAAAATCAATTTATTTTGTCTCTACTCTCAAACCAGCCTCCCCC
>NW_006239172.1:203028-205441 GCF_000226075.1 Solanum tuberosum
CCCCCCCCCCAAAAAAATAAATAAATTTAAGTTTGTTTTTAAAAAATATTTTCAATTTCAAAAATTATTTTCTACTCTAGTAAAAATAAAAGATATTTCTCAAAAATAAAAATTATTCATAAATCAAACACTAAAAATCTTTTTCGGAAAATATTTTCTACTCACCAACCAAACATGAGAAAATAAGTCAAAAATCAACTTGTTTTCCAGGAAAACATTTTCTAGGAAAACATTTTCCTTCATACCAAACACACCCTATGAGTAAGTTGGGAGAAAATCTTTTTTCAATACCTAGAGGAAAGTGAAATTTTAGTTACTCTATGGTGAAGAAAATTGTGGGAAATCGAACAATTATACAATATTTGTCATATGTAACACATTGAGATTATTTAGTTACTATGTTCACAGAAGCAATAAGCATAAATGGACTTGAACAATTAGGCAACATTGAAGTACCTAAAACACCTAGCTATATCAAAGTTGTTATGTTGGAGTTTCACATTTAAATTTCTTGTTAGTGTCTATCCCAAAAAGAATCATGTTCTTCTACTATTCATATGAATTGAAAACCTTATAGAGGTGTTTGAGTGGTATTAGCTAAAGTAAAGGATTCAACTTAATATGTATGTACTTTGATTTAACTATTATAAAATGTTTACCCGTATTTAACTTTTAAATAATTTGGTTATGTAATATTCATATTGTCATTACACATAACTTAAATCATAAGTTAAAATCTGTGATATAACTAGTTTATTGTTCTCCACTTCATATCATTTGATGGAAACCCCACACCCAATATGAAATGTTGCCTTGTTGGATTAAAAAGGAGGGGTTCACTGAAAAGGAAAGATTTCATTGCTACGATTATCAGAGATTAGAGGTCAAAACTTTCTTTTGGTACCTCACCTTTTATTGGATTTCAAACATATAATTTTTTTTTACTCGCATTGAATGTAATTTGCATCAACAAGACAAATAATTCTTACACTCTCACTCATCTGCTCCAAGCTTATAATCAAAATGGATCATAATTATTAACTTTTGCTCATATTGTATATAATTTGAAAATTAGGTCACTTTTCCTAGTTTTCTTCTTCTACCCAACCGTCTCTTGATTGTTAGTTGACAAACTTGGTTAATAAGTATATTTGAAGCTCAAATAGTGGTTGTAGTATTGGTTTTAAGATTTGGGTAGTGAAAATCGTATTAAAAAAATAACCCATCGTTATTGAACAAACTTGAAAATATAGGTTTGAATTTGGTTTTTATGAGAATTTTTGAGTGACTACTATTTAGATTTATCGAAAATATCCAAAGGTGTTTGTCCACAAAATTTAAAGTCACTAGGTAGAGATTTGTGTTGATTTTGAACAAAAATTACAATAGAAAATTGTATAAAAATTAAAGTATGTTACAGTAACTAGCGGTGAATTATACTTTTATGTTGTATGTATCTTTAATGTCAATCTTTTGGATTGTGTATAACCTTACAGCTAGAGCCGTCAACCGTTGGGTCGGCCTGGCCTAGGCCGTGATTTGATAAGGCTGGGCTAAGATTTTTGGAGTCCATTTAAGAAAATTACTATTTAGCCCGGCCTGAAAAAGCCTGCTGATTTGTTGGGCTTGAGAAATATGAGTAGGCTCGATCCGTGCGTCAAATAAAAATAATTTTAAAACAAATAAAAAGATAGGGTATTAAAAATAACAAGAGTCCAATTTTTTTTTAAAGATTTAAATATTAAAATTTAAATACAAATTATGTGTCACGACCCGAGCCTACACCTTGGACGTGGCCTGCACTCGAAGACCATTGCTGGTCCCCAAGCGAACCCTCATCCTGGCTGACTACAAGCGGAAGACTAACTTAAGCATGCAAAAGCTTAAAAATTGAATAAAATTCATGAAACTGAAATACAAAACTTTAACTCAAATGAAAAACTCTGAATATAAAAATAATATTCAACTCACCATAAAATAGGCAACTTAAGTTCTTAAAACATTTAATAAAATGAATAATACAGACTTCTCAACTATATTGACTATTTATGAAGCCTCTAACTGATAAAGATGGAAGTCAGGACAAGACCCACGACATCCTGACTAAACTGAAAAGTAAATGAAATCCTCCGGAAACAAGGAGGCTCACCATAGCTAACTCGAACTCCCGGATGTATCAACAAATCTCCTGTTGATGATCCTGAATACCTGTGTCTGCATCATGAGAAGATGCAGGCCAAATGGCTCAGTACGGGGAATGTACGAGCATGTAAGAGGAATTCTAAAGCATAAACATAAGCTTGAAACTTGATAAAAAGGAAACATACTTACCTCTTCTCAACTCAAAGAAATATAGCTCAACTCAAAGAAACATAGCTCAACTCAATGATAAGATATTCAACTCAGAGGTATA
>NW_006239172.1:205788-228303 GCF_000226075.1 Solanum tuberosum
GCGCTTCCAAGGACCATCCTATACCTTGCCATCAGTATAGGACCTTAACTTAACTTAGTGGATCCACTAGCTTAACTTACGTGATCATCTAAAAAGTATGACCCGTTAAATCCCATGTTGGCCACATGGTTCTTATGGAGATTTGAGTTAATATGAACTCGCGTCCCCAATTCGGTGCTCAATACTACTCCCAAAAATATACTTTAGCTCATATGTGTTTTAAACACCTCTTTCTTTAGTTTGAGATAATTGCTCGAAGCTTAGCCCAAAGGCTCTTTTGGAATCGATGTTCCCTTTACTGAAAACTAGCCCAAAGGCTCTCTTGGAATCATGTTCCCTTTTCTTGCTCAAATATGTAAAAACATTTATAAACTCTTAGGGAATACTTAGTTCCCTTATAACTTTTGAGAAATGAATTCAACTCTTTACTCTTTACTTAACTTGAAGCTTTCAGTCTTATAACGAAGTTAAAACATTTATAAAAGACTTTACTCTTACTCTTTACTTAACTTCAAAGCTTAAGTCTTAAAACAAAGTTAAAATATTTGTAAAAGACTCCTTAAAATATGGTTCATGCCGAATTAGGGACATGAATGACTCAATGCAAGGTTTTCTATAACCATAGATAGAACTCAATACTTGGAACTTAAGAACTTCAATGATACTAATCATTTAAAGAATGTTCAACTCAAAGGGTTCATGCGGAATTATAGGCATGGACTTCTTAACTCAAGAACTCAAAGATAATTCTCAAAAGGACTTAGGAACTCAACACTTAAAGGCTTAAAACTTGAAGATACCACTTCTCTGAAAGATACTCAACTTACGAAGTTCATGCGGAATTATGGGCATGAAACAACTCGACTCGATGATCTTCATAACAACATGGACTCATGTATACAACTCTTCTCATTCTCTTACTTACTTTCTCAGAACTTAGTTCAAATCGATAGTTGATCTCAAAGGATTCACAATTGAACTCAAAGGCTTACTTGAACTTTACTCTTAACTCTCTCTTGAATGTGAATTATGAATTCAAGAGTTTTGGTTCATGATATGAAGGATCTCATGATGACAAAGTAGATTCATGAATACATTCTCTTCATCCTCATACTCACTTGCTCGAGTTTTGAAACAAGTTACTAGTAATTGTAGAAGACTACCTAAAAAAGACTCTAAGGGACCTTATACAAAAAAGGTTTGAAAACAGTTCTACAAACTTGACTCTCAATTCTACCTTGAATTTGATTTATGAATTCAAGGTTATGATCATGTTTGGAATGATTTTAGGTGTTTAGAAGTAGCTTAGAGTAGTTAGAATCGAAAAGGAGTGAAGGTGCACTTTAAACGAACTCAAATGGGGCAACCGACGATAAATTGGATGGGGCAGGCGACCCTGGCGCAATGGGTGGCGCGGGGAGCCAGCCCCTAAACTTTAGAGGTGGGTTTGGGGTGCTCTGGCAGGCGCATCGCGCCAGGCCCCCAACCCAGAAAATTCAGCAAGTTTTTTTTCTCGTTTTCTCACCCTATTTCGCCTAGAATCGAATGGTTTCTTCCCCAATCACTTAGAATTGATTACTTAACATAAGTACAACTCTAATCTACTCAATACATCCCTTAAAACACTCACTTTGATCTCAAGAAATCATCCAAAACCCAACCCAACAAGATTTGGAATGAACTTCAAGAACATCTATCAAGAACTCAAATCTTTCAACTTCAAGAATGAAATTTGCGCTGAAAATAATATGTTTGGCATGTGGGTGAGCAAACCCAACACTATGGAAACTTACATACCTCTTAGGGATCAAACCCATGGCGAAAATCCTCTACAACACGCAAGAATCTCGACGAACGCTTGATCCTCCCTTCTTTTCTCCTCTTCTCTCTTCTTAAACTCTCAACTAAAACCCTAGGCTAATTTTTTAGGATTATAAAACTGAACCTAATAGGATTAGACCCTTAAATATTAACAAAAAATGAATTAAATCTGATTGGATAAGGAAAAGACCAAAATACCCCTCTCTATTTTCGGCTAACTTTCCTTAACTGGACAGCCTATCTTCAAAAGGCCATATCTTACTCATCCGACCTCGAAACGTAGCAAACTCGGAGGAGTTGGAAAGATAATTCAAAGATCTTTCCTACGGTATCTGGTAGAATACCTAACTCATCCTGAGCTAAGAGTTATGATCGTTTGAAGTCGACCCAAAATTCATACTTAGCTTAACTTGCAAAATTTCAGATTTTGCTATATCCAATTTAATTATTTTTGGAATTCAAGGTGCTACATCTAGTGACCTTAACACTTAAGAAATTTTAATTTCTTGGTAAAATTTCACTCACTACGATGAATGGTTCGAGTCTTAGTTCGAAAAATTTTCTGGGGTGTTACATTATGTTTATTAAATATGTACTACATAAAATAGAAATTCCCTATAATTTTATTTGTGATTTTGATTAACAAGTAGTAGCACTAACACCATGTAATATCGTCTTGTCAATATCTATGATAATATTTTTAAATTATAATTTAATTAAAAAAATTATAAAAATATACTTTTAAAAAAAATGGATTGGTCTGGCACAACCCGCAACCCACGTACTTGTGGGCTGGGCTAGCCATTTGCTGGCCCACAAAAAGAATGGGCCAACCCGACATGATCCGTTAAACTTCAAATCTTGTATGTGCTAGTCCGGATGGAGTAGGTCAACTCATATTGAGACCTCTACTTAAAGCTAACGGATGGACCCAAAGTCTATTTTATTGACCCAAATTCTAACATACAACAATCAATATTCATACAATGAAGTAAGACGAGTGAGTATTATGATCATTACCTTAAATTTTGTCATCGGGAGTAAGGGGATCTAGAGACAGAGAAAATGTTGTAAATGTAATATGGGAAGAATGAGTGAGAAACACATTTCTCACCCTATATTTGGATTCCGACCAGCTATAGCGGGCGTCAGTCACTATAGTCGAAATTTTCTTGCTATAGTAGGATCTAGGTTAGGCGAATTTTTGTTGTTGTCTCGTTCGTTTAATCTTCCTAACACTGTTTACTAGTGAGGTCCCTGTAGGCACTCGGGGGGGATCATTTATGTTTTGATTAATTGGGTATGCAACGGAAAATGGGAGTTTCGATGGTTCGCGTAAGGCTATAATTCTTTTCAAGTCTGTCTTAAAAATTATTCAAAACGAATGATGGGTAAATTAATATATGTTATAACGATCTGTTTCGTTGTTATTCAAAAGACACATCGTTAGGGGATCTAAAAAATTATTGAAAATACGTTGTCAAATTAATTTAGGGTGACACGAAGAAAATTTTAGAATTTGAAACTGATCTGGGCTGATGTCACCCCGCTATAGCGGCTATCGGATCGTTATAGTGGGATTGACGAGATCAGAAACTAGAAAACATAAATTTTATAATTTTACTCCTCTTCTTCAGTTGAAAAAGGCGACGCTACTCCAAAACCCTCTCATGCTACTCTAGTCTTGAAAACAATGAAGAGGGAAGGTTCTAGCATGAAGGGGGTAAAACCCCCTGAATTTCAGGTCTACTTGTATCAGGATTCATCCCACGGAGCCAGAAGTTCACATTCAGAATTCTGCAATAGCTTTTTGGTATTCAAATAGGCTAGGATTAAATGAGTAGTTAGACCTATTTTTTAATACATAATATGTGTAGATTGGCGGGAGATTTCATACTTAGGCCTTCAGGCACAAAATCTGAATGGCTAAAACGTATTGGTATTTTCTAATTTAGGGTGATATACTATTGTAGTAGGTAATGTTGATCTTATGACTAGTGGTGGTGTTACTCTAGTATTGTAAATCATTGAGTAATCGGATTTTGAAGTGGGATCAAGCTTGGTAATGGTAGGTGATGGTTGAGTCGTTCCCTTATTTACGTTTGTGGGCATGCTAATTGTTTTTTCAATATTGCTTGTACAATTATGTGGTAAGAAAGTAAAAATGGATGAATGTAAAAGAATATCTTATGGTTAATCTAATACAATGAACTTGTCTTAACATTTTGTAGTCTTACACGTATGGCTGCATTCATTATGGTTGTGTTTGTATGATGCGTGTGATTTCAGTTGTCTTGGGTACTATGCATGTTACATATTTTATATTGGTTGACTTGATATCACGCCTGTACATGTTTAATTGTTCTTCTATGTGTTAATTCCATGAGTGAACCATATATATTCATTATGATGTATTCGTCATATGTTTGTCTATAAACGTTTAAGTTGGGGTGTTTAATTGCTGGAATGGTTCTTGGGTGAACTGAAATTTAATGTTAAACACCGTAAATAATGTCATAGGTATCATTGGATGGTCCAAGTTACTTTAGGGGTGTGTTGAATCATGTAGGGGTTAAGTCAATGTGGATAAGTCAGAGTTTTGCAGACGGTCCACTACATTGGCTAAGGGTCAAGGACTAGAGTGTTGGTAGGATATCTTAGAAGAGGTGGCAAACTGATTAACAAAGATAGTTGGTAGGTTGAATTCAGAAAGGGAATTAGTAAGGTAATTCTAGTGTTTGGTAAGATGGGCAGGTTCAGAAAGTTTGCATATGATAAAGGGATTGGGGCATCTCCAACCCAATCCTCTATTTTACTCCAAATATAGAGTTTTCTATTTTTTCAGACAACCAACTCCAACCCAATTCTCTTATTTTACTCTCTAAAAATGTAATTTTTTTCTCTCTCCTCAATATTATATTATTATTTCTATTTCATTCTTATTTTCTTATTTCATACTATAATCCTTTATTTCTTTTTTTCCAAATAATTACTTTAAATAATTTTTAACGTGATATAAAATTATTTTTATTCTAAATTTTTAAATACATAAATTGCAAGAAAATATAATATAATACATAAATTAGGGGACAAATTCAAATAAAAGTGACATACAATTACATAAACACTCAATTTTCAAAATTATTACGTTGCTCCCATAAATGCTCTATTAATGCATTACGGAGTTCAAAATGAGCATTTTTGTCCTTAATTTTTTTATGTCTGGCTAAAAAATTGTTCAAACCGGAGATTTTCATCTACCACTATTTCTATAGTTGGAGTTGGAGCCTCTACGGCATCTTGAATTGGTGCATTGAGATCATGTTCATCCTCAATTATCATTTTTCTTGGGTGAAAATGTTGTCGAAAATATGTTGTGCAGTATAATACATGTAGTCATTATATCATGTAGCACTTCCTTTCTCCAAAAACATGACGGTCTTGCAATAATTGCAAAACGTGATTGCAAAACTCCGAATGCACGTTCAACATCTTTTCGGCACGATTCTTGTTTCATCGCGAAATATTTCTTCTTTTGGGAATGAGGATCACGAATAGTTTGAACAATTGTAGACCATTTAGGATATATACCATCAGCTAAATCATAACCCATGTTGTATTCTTTTCCTTGAATAACATAATGGGCGGGAGACGCAATACTGCTAGCAAGATTGGAAAATAAATGTGATGACTCTAAAACATTAATATCGTTATTGGTGCCAGGCAAACCAAATAAGCATGCCATATCCAAAGGTCATAATCAGCAACAGCTTCAAGAATAATTGTTGGTGATCCACTACGACCTGCATATTGCCCAGCCCATGCCGTTGGACAATTTTTCAATTTCCAGTGCATGCAATCTAGACTACCTAACATTCCTTGGAAACCACGCGAAATATTGCATCATTAAAGCGTGGTGTGGCTGAAAAATAATCACGAAATAAATTATCATCAGCCGCCTCACGATCACGATTGATTACCACATGACCTGGAATGGAGCCACCTATGAAAACTTCATTAGTATGGTTTTTGTAGAACTCGTTGGAACATGTAGTTGTTCATACGTAGCTGATTTATTAAATTATCATGGTGTTCTGTACTAGAAAAAAAATCCAAATCTAACGAAGATGATGACGAAGAAGAAAAATCTTCATCATTATTATTAGAACAATCTCCAAGATTGAAATTCTTTTTCAAAGGACAAACCAAATTACTTTAATATGTTTTGAAATGAAATGAATGTGCAAACTTCAAGTGGTAAATGGTGTTCATTATATAATATGTAACATTTTATCTAAAAAATATTAAATGTACTGATGAGAATCTCATCCAACCGTTTATAATAAGATGAAATTCATCTAATGGTGAATATGAAGATTACATTCTATCTTAATACAGTAAAATCTTATCCACACGGTGTATACATTAAACGAATACAATTTTTATTGTTACGTAATAAAGTAAAACACGTGTTAATTAATTAAAATTGCGTAAAATGAATTATTAATTCAAACACATGAGATGCATGTATTAGATTGTTGTATACATTATGTGCGGATAAGTTTTACTCGATTAATATCTACATATAATTTTATTTATCTAAAATAACTTTGAGATAACTATGAGAATCTCATCCTACGGTTAAAAATATGGTGAAATTCATCCAATAGTAAAAATCAAAATTACATTCTATCCTATTTATCTACATGTAATTTTATTTTATCTAGAAGTAATTTTTTGAGATAAGGATGAAAATCTCATCCAATGGTTAAAAATATAGTGAAATCCATCCCATGGTTGGGTTCGAATTGAACAAAGCTATAATAATTTAAAGGAAGAATCATGGATATATCGCAATAAGAAATCATTGCAGTGTCGAATAGCCTTAATTGAGAAGGCAGTAAGAAAATTAAGTGCATGTATTAGACAAATAGAAAATTTGCATCCCAGTGGTGCTTCAGATATAGATATTGTAAGTGACTATTTTCTAACTACATATAATATATTTATATATATATATATATATATACTTACACAATTTTGATTCATATTTTTGCAGATTAATCAAGAAAAAATGCTACTTATGCAAGAACCAACTTATAAAAAAGGTTTTAAGTTTGATCATGTATGAAATCTAATGAAAGATTTTGAAAAGTTTAAGGATATCGACACCGAAAGAAAAAAGTTCGAGGACAAGGCTCTACTTTGCAATCATCGGAGTCCGAGGCTCCTAGACCTACATCACCTATAGTATCATCTCCTAACTTATCATCTTTTTCACTTAATTTAAATGAGAATTTTTCAGATCATTACACTTCATCTGAATGGCCTATTAGGGTGAAGAAATCAAAATTAAAGAGATCAAAAGATAAAGGTCCTTCGTCAGCTATGACACTTTTCGAAACCGAAAATAATCGACTTGTGAAGATGTTATCAGAGTTTGCTACATCCAAACAACAGGACGGCGAAAGGCTAGATAGATATATCAAAGCCAAGGAATTTAGAGATGAAACTAAAATTTTAATAAAAAATTTAGAAACTATTAGTGATCCAAATGTTCGTGAATACCTGCAACGAGAACAAAAACGAATACTTGAAAAAAGAAATCGACAATCACAACCGCAGTCACAACCGCAATCACAACAATTCTCGGAATCATATCCTAATTTTTTTCCGAATAGTGCTATATCTTAAAACGACCTATTGGATTTCTAAATTATTGTTGTGATCAATTAATTATTATGTTATGTATTGTATTTTATCTTGTATTTAAATTATTATGTTATGTATTATATTGTATTGTTATCTTGTATTTAAATTATCATATCATGTATTGTATTTTTAAATTAAATTTTTTTCATCTTGCCAATTTAATTTTGCGTATTCTTTATAATGAAAATTAATAAATAACTTGAAACTATACATCTCCGACCCTTTAACCATATCCCTTACTACCAGGTAATGCTACCTCTAAATTCATACACTATATCTCAAGCCGCCCTAACTCATTTCGCTGCAAACTCTACCATTAAGAGTCATTTCATCCTCCTATCCGGTCATAACCTAAGACCATCTCCAACCCACCTCTATTTTATTCTCCATTCTCTATAATTGGAGAGTAAAATAGAGAATGGGCACTCCAACCCATCTCCAAATCACTCTCTATTCTTCAAATTTAGAGAGTTGAATAGTAGTTCTCCAAATTTGGAGAACTACTATTCAACTCTCTAAATTTGAAGAATAGAGAGTGATTTGGAGATGGGTTGGAGTGCCCATTCTCTATTTTACTCTCCAATTATAGAGAATGGAGAATAAAATAGAGGTGGGTTGGAGATGGTCTTAGGTTATGACCGGATAGGAGGATGAAATGACTCTTAATGGTAGAGTTTGCAGCGAAATGAGTTAGGGCGGCTTGAGATATAGTGTATGAATTTAGAGGTAGCATTACCTGGTAGTAAGGGATATGGTTAAAGGGTCGGAGATGTATAGTTTCAAGTTATATGTTATTTTGATTATTTACATGATATTATATGGTATGTTCGGGTCGACTAATGATGTCTACTAATATGTATTATTTTTACTGATACTGTTTTTGCTATGCCACTTGATATAGTCTGGTTGTAGGATCAATCGTGTTTCTTAGGTGAAAATGATGATCTCTCATAGATTATACACCTCCTTCTCCGTACAGTGGGTGTTGTGTCTTATTTTCAGATTTTGTATTATCTTAAGATGCTCTTGTACCTATTTAGACAAATTTCTTGGGAAGGTTTTTCTGTTGTATTTTAAAAAACATTCTATTTTAATCAAGACTGAGGGTAATCTATTATTTAAATAAGGCGATATAATATAATTTTGTTTATTGCTGCATTATCAGTTTAAAATTGAGTGGTTAGAATTCTTCTATCTAGTTGTTAGAGTATGTCCCTGCACGACCTGATATTTAAGCCGTGACAATTGACTCTCTTATGAAATAGGTAGACCTATTATTGGAACTAAAAGAGATGAAGTAAATATGCTATGATAAAATTACGAGTGTTACAAGTTTTATAATTTAAGTAACTTTAAAAAAATGAGGTGGGTGTAACATTCCGGAAACTAGTAAACTAAACTAGAGCTTTACGTGAAGGTTTTAGAGTTTGACGTGGGGGTTAGAATCGTAAATATAACTTCTTGTACTTAGAGTGAAGGTTTTATGGTTTGGGCGTCAAGGTACGACCTCCTAAGGACCAACCATGGGTCCTTGAGGGGGACCCAAAACGGTCCCTAGAAACTGCCCAAAAAGGGGCAACCTACAGTTGGGACTCACGCCCCGTGGGAAGGGTTCGTGAGACAAGACCCCTAAAGTAGACCCCTAGTACCCCACCCACGAAGGAACAATATGGTCCGTAGACCCACCCACGGTCCGTGGGTCGGGGTCTCGTGAGTTGGGACAGTTTTGGTGTTAAGTTGTTTAAGTTGGGGACTTAAGGAATATTCTAGAATTAGTTAGTGGTTAAGTAGGGTCAGTTTATTAGTAATTAGGACACCTATATAAAGCTAATAGACCCTTAATTAGATGATTCCAGAATCATTATTTTAGATTCACTAAAGAACCCAAATTCCCTCAAGAAATTCTCTCTCTATAAGTAAAGAAAAAGAAGAGAAGAAAACTAGGGCAAATTCCTCCATTGATGCAAGCTTTGTGAGGGCTTTATAATAAATATATGATAGTTTATTCATCCTTGGATTCTTCCATCCGTGGATCCCCCTAGATTTCCCCCAATTGTGAAGAAAAAAACCCCAAATTCTAGATAGAGTTTCTTCATATATTGTGGGAAGTGTTGAGTATGATTCCAATTGAGTGGATAATACTTGTTTATGATTGATTTAGCATTGAATTATGTTATTATGAAGATATTATATGTTTTCCATGGCTAACCCTAGTTTAATTGATGAAATTGATATCTTGTGGATTTGTGCCATGAAAGTGAAATTGAGGTTTCATAGATGATCTTCTAGAATTGATGACTTGCATAGCAATTGTTCATGAATGAAAGCTTGTAAACATGAATTGAATAAGATTATAGTATATATGATGGATCATGACTAGTAAAGCTTGATGTTGAACCATTATGATGGATTATGACTAGAATTACTTAATAATGAAGAATGTGAATAGAATGCCTTGAAATCTAGGTATGAAAGATGATGGTAAAAAGTAAAGGTTTGTGGGTAAGGCTAGTAGTCATGAGTATTGATTGTTAAGGCTTTGAGAGTAAAGCTAATATGTTGAATTAAGAGTGTTTAAATGCACAAAGTGATAGAATCACTAGAATCTTAGATTGGTTGTCACGGACATCCCTCCAAGAGTCATGAATCAAGTAAGAACTTAATAAACTATCTTGTTGGATGTATACCTAGCACCGAGTGGATATTATAATGAGATGGAAGTTTTTACCTAGTTTAGTCCAATTTCCAAGATGGGAACTCTCACAAGTAAAGTCTGGGTTTCCCTCAAAGTATATCTCATGAGATGGAGTTCCTCACAAGTTGAGTCCGGGTTTCCTAGTAGAATCTCGTTATCCCATAGCTACATGCCTTGTAGGAAAGTTAGCTAGTGGGTCCAACTAAGCTAACAAACTAGTTCTACCCTAGGCAAGTAGACCAACCCTTCTCGATGTGGGTAACATCGAAAGGGATCATGTGAAAGCTCATGTGGTCCCATGTCGGTTAAGGCTAATTTCCCAATTAGTACAAGATTTGTATGGAACTAAGACATATTTCAAGGAAGTATCTCAAAGTGTTCCAAGTTATGAACTTAGACATGCTTAGGAAAGTATCTCATAGTGTTCAAAAGTAAAGAAGATGGGCTAAGATGTACTTAAAGAAGTATCTCCTAGAGTTCTAATGTCTTAAAGAAAGGGATGAGCTTCCAAATCAAGAAGTGTGAGTACGAGGACCTAAAAGTGATACTTAGCATGGGTAGGATTATGTGGTCTTATTCATACATTGCACAAGTATAAATTAAGGTTATTCAAGAAAGTGTTCTCTTATATGATGTATGTTTAGATAGGATTGTGCTATAGTTGTCTTCCTTGTTATGATTGACTAAAGATGGGAGATTCCCTTGGTTATGAGAATTAAACTAAGGATGAGATCCTAAGATGGTAAGTATGTATGATGGCCTAAGGTGGTACTTAATGTGATTGGAATTATGGGGTCTTACTCATACATTGCACAAGTATGACTTGAAGCTACTTATGAAAGTCTAAGACTTGACTATGTATATGGACTATGTTTATGATGACCAAAAGAGATACTTAGCTTGTATGGGAGTATAGGGTCTTGTCCATGCTTTGCACAAGTATGCTTTAAGGTTACTTGAAATGGTTCTCTTATGATATGAAGGACTAAGGGTTGAATAATGCTTATATGATGCCTATGTTGGAGACTTTGCTTATGATTATGATATTGTCTCTTATGCTTATAATTGATGTTTTGTGAAATATTTCTTATGTTTATGGATTATGTCTTATGTTGACTAACCCTTATGATATTATGCTCTTATGATGTCAATATAATGAATTCGGTAAGGGTATAATAGACCCTATGGTCGATCAAAGGTGTTGTGCCACTTGAACTCAAACTATCTTACTTTCAATCCATCTTTATCCAGCCAACTCATAATAAAATGTTAGACCAAGACTGACACAACTGAATTGGTTGAGAATAGGGCTTCGATGAGCCCTAGATGTAAAGAGGTTCTTGAACCATTCTACTTTTAAGCAATTAAAAGAGCATGGAATTGGACCTCCCTCAAATAGATGGATCTGGGATTGATTGTGGAACCGAGCATAGAGAACCGAGGGCGGGCAGGAAGATAGGCTAGGCGGAGTAGTCGTTCTGGAGCAGGTTCTTCGACTGGATCAATGCATGTATAAACCGAGCAATTCACGTATCACTTGATACAGACGACTTCTGTTTTTTCGCCGAACCACAGTCTTGACCTCCGATCGAGCTACGAACACGAGTAGATAGGCGGTTAGGGGGGGGAGAGGGTCAACTAGGCCTGCCTTTTCAATCAATCTCCAGTCGCTCAGTGCTGCGATTGGTGCGAGTTGTAAGGAGTCTTGGTCTCGAGTCAAGCTGGGCATCATTTCATTCTCGTAACGGGAATGAGTGCACCGCAAGACCATACATGTTGCTCCCTCGACTCGCAGCAGCGGCATCTGTCTTTTAAGTTAAGTCATTCCCTAAGACGGCTCCTCTTATTCTACGATAATCCAAGTTGCAGCGGTACCTCATGAACTTCTTACTGGGAAAATAGATTTTACGGTATAGACGCTTATGACCTCCCCCTCTATGCCTTGCACTAATAATTACTCTGGCATTACGATCGCTCCGACCGCCCAAAGAGTCATCTACTTAAAAGGACCCTTCTCGCAGTCCGCCCCTCCTTGAATTATTTGGTCATGCAATACTTATTGAATACAAAGAAGAAAATACATTTTGACCCCGTCGTAGTTCTCAATCATTTCGTGGCACCATGCATGGCTGAACCATCTACGATGGGGGGAGCTAATGCACATGGAAGAAACTTAGATAAAAGAATACGTTATTGCATCGCTTTTTTTTTAGAAAGCTCGACCAGCGAGAAAAAGTGTTTGGTCAAAGCCAAAAAGATAGCTATCATATTTAGTAATTTTGTACTAACTCATACTTTGCCTACATTCTCATCAAATGTAGGGTTCAGAGATTTGAGTTCTATTCTTGAGGAAGGGTTTCTAAGGAGCAAAGAGTTGAAGATTTGGTGAGTCCTGTTGGATATTATTTGTTTGGAAGACGACGGGCACAATTGATTTCTCACAACTTGAATTTTATTATATCAAAGTAAGGACCCGCTTCGGTCTTACAATCTTGATCACACTTGTTGCTTGCTTCAGCAACACTTTTTACTTGAGCACTCGCTCTTGTTTGCTCTCTTACTTTCTTACTTACTTGGTTACTTGCTTGGTTGCTCTTTTTTTTTTTGGTTACTTACTTTGTTTCTTGGTTTCTTGGTTTCATACCACTCAAATGGACCACCTCTATTTATAGGAGGTGATGGAAGAATCTAGAGAGATATATACTACTCTATTCTAGAATATTCCTAACTATCTTTTTCTAGAACTATTCTTTCTAGAACATTTCTAGACTATTCTTTCTAGAATACTCATTCTAGAGATATTCCTTCAATTCTCTACACTTTCGGAATATTCTAGATTTTTCTTGATTTATCTTAAGTAAATAATTAAGTTGGTGATGAATTCTTAACACTCCCCCTCAACACCAACTTAATTTTTTTCTTTGCATCTGTTATGAGCGATTCCTGAAACTTCGTAAGCATCATGTTGTCCATACCCTTTGAGGATCTCCACCTTCGTCGAATTATTTCGATCCCTGCTCTTTGAAGCTTCTTTAAAGGTAGTAGCCTCTTTGATGTTAACCACCTTGGTTAATGTTGCATCTATGTACTTGGTATTTGGACGTTTCAGTCGTGTAGACCTCCTCAGTTGTAATTGTGACTCTTCTTGGACTTCTTTTTGCAACTCATTTGGTGTTTCACAAAAGTCCAGTTTGCCATAAGCTTTTCTTTTCCTTTTGTGGAGATACCTCCTGGTTAGATTCTATCTTGTTCCCTTGTTATACTTCGTTGAGCTTATTTTGCAGCTTTTGCTCAAGAGCTATTGAGTCCAACAGGGAGAATTCTTTGGACAACCAAGATGACGTTTCGTTAAATACCACATTTGACACATATGTCCGATTTGTGGTAGGGTCACAACATTTCCATCCTTTTCTTTGTTCGTCGTATCCAACAAAGATACAACAAACATCTTTCTTATCAGACTTGCTGCGGAGATGATATGGCACGAACACATAGCACACACAACCAAAAAATCGAAAGTGGCTTACGGTAGGAATTATCTCTTTAAGTTTCTCAAATGGTGAGATGAACCTCAATCTTGCCTGCGGCAGCCTGTTGGTGATGTGGACAACAGTCTTCATGCATTCTGCCCAAAACCTTGCTGGTACATTCATACTATGTAGCATACTTCTGCATATCTCCGCCATATGTCTATTTTTTCTTTCAGCCACTCCATTTTGTTGTGGCGTATTTGGACAAGTTAGTTGTCATTTTATCAACTTCTCTTTAAGATATTCATTGAACTCTCGTGATGTGTATTCTCCCCCATTGTCTGTAAGGAAACATGTGATTTTTCTTCCAATATCATTCTCCACAGTATATTGGAACTCTTTAAACTTCTCAAATACTTAAGATTGTTCTTTTAAGAAGTAAATCCATATGTACCTTGAGAAGTCATCAATGAATGTTACCATGTAACGATAATCGCTGATGGAGGACTGCTTCACTGGTCCAAACACGTCTGAGTGTATTAGCTCAAATGGCTCTTTCGCTTGATACTTTGATTCTCTATAGGGAAGTTGATGTGCTTTCCCATATTGACATCCAGCACATATAGTGTCTCCTCTTATCTCAAGCTTGGGAAGACCTTTTAATTCTGATTGTTGCATCATGATTTTTAGTTTGTTATAGCTTACGTGCCCAAGACGTGCATGCCATAGATCAACTGTTTTATTACTCCGCATTTTCTCAACATAAGTTGTCTCTGCTGATATGACGTAGATTGATTCTAATCTTCTCCTTTCCATGATTGATGTGCTTGTAACTTTTAAGTTTCGATATACTTTTACGTCATTTGGTCCAAACAAGACATAGTTACCAGAATCTGTTAGTTGCGATACAAATAATAAGTTTTTCTTCATACCTGGAACATGATAGATATTTTGAAGTTCCACTTGTCTTGAGTTGTGATAAGGCACAAACACCGTCTTGCCAATATGAGTTATTGGCATTTTTGAATTATTTGCAGTCACCACAACTCGACCGCCTTTATATTCACTTATGTTAATGAGCTTTTTCTCATCACCAGTCATGTGATTGGAGCATCCTGAGCCAACGATCCAATCATGTTCATAATCGACCAATTTCTCACTCACACTTGCAAGTGCAATCTCTTTTTCTTTGTTAGAGTGATAGGTGACAAGCTCCTCTTGTTGATTAGTTTCTTCAACTGCATAAGAGGTCTCGAAATCCCAAACTTCGTCTTCATCTTTCTTATTTTGAGTAGAAGTAGCTACATTACCGTCAGCTTTCTTGTACCAGCAGTCTCTCGCATAGTGTTCTTTCTTTCCACAATTGTAGCACTTTTGCATTTGCCGGTTGTTGAAGCCTTTCGCCTGCTTGTTTTGTCGTTGAGTTCTTTGATGTTGATTCTCTTGGTCTCCCCCTGGCCGTGAGTTTCTCTCTGTTTCTTTTTTTTGATAGGTTTTCCTTTTGTTCAAGAGCGCCTTATCTTCGTCTTTATAGTAAGACTTGATAATGGCTTCTCCAAATCTTCTTCATTTGCCAACAGATTTTCCAACTCAGATAAAGTTGGTTCTGTGGCCCACCCTCGTGTGGCTGTAATTATGCCTTTGTACTCCGGCCTCAGACCATGAACAATGATTCTTCTCATTCTTGTCTCTGTGATAACATTCTCTGGATCTAATTTTGATATTTCATCAGATAAAGATTTTACCTTTGAGAAGTATTGACTAAATGTCATATTCCGTTGAGAGATTGACAAAAGGTCATTTTCAAGCCTTTGTAATCTCGCATCATTCTTCTTTGTAAAAATCGTTGTCAATGTGTCCTAAGCTTCTTTGGGTGTCTTGGCATTCTTAATTCGTTGTAGGAACTCACCTTCGATGGTTACAGTGAGAGCATACACTACAAAAAAAAACAGGGCATTTGCGGCGGTTTTAAAGACATAATACGACAGTTTCAAACTGCCACAACCTGCAATAACGACGTAATAAGAAAACGCCGTAATCCCGCCTGTCACAAACATATTACGACAGTTTTTCAAAAACCGTCGTAATATATCTTTATAACCGTCGTAATATCCCTTTGTTAATGCGACATTTTTTTGTTTTATAAATGGCGGTTGAAAACCGTCGTAATTGAAGAAATTAGAAATTATTATTATATTATGGCGATTTTAAAAACGCCGTAATGGTCTTTCTTGACTGAAAATTTTTATTGCACTAATTAAATTTTCCAATTTTGTCCATCCTCGTTTACATCCTATTTATTGCACTCCATATACCTTTAAACTCCAATAATTAGTAATTTAACACAACATAAATCAAATAAGCAAAATATTCATCATTATAAAACAAAAGTAGTCTAAAATTACACCATCAAAATACTAATGTTTTGAAGTGTTATTAGATGCTCCAAAATCAACAAGATGTCCAAAAATAGAAGATCCGAAAATGATGTCTAATCAATGTTTTGTCCATCATCATTGTTACTTCCATCTGAACATTTCTACTCTATGCTTTGTCTATCATCATGCCTGAATAAAAAAGAGAAACAAGTCTTAGATATCTCAGAGTGTAACAAGTCTAATGTGTTCAAATGTAAATGTAAAATTAAGAGATCCCTTACCTTGTTTAATTGAGCAAAAAATAAGTGCAACTTGAAATATTCTCACAATCTCACAACTTGGACAAGAGTACAACAATAAAGTGACATTCACCCGAAGCACATTGACACATTCATATAATTTAAAGTGGCAAGAGTACAACAATAGAAACAAAAGGCAGAATAACAATTTTCATACATGTAGGTGGATTTTTAAATTAGATCGGTTAGTCCGAGAAGAGTGGACACTCAAATCTTTAGGTCTAAATCAAGTGAGTCGAAAACTTAGAAATCATGCAAGATATTAAGCTTCAACATAAAAGCTAATGAGGAAAAAACAAATATTTATAGCGGTCATACCTGTGGAGGTGCAAATAAGTGAGCAAACTCTTCAGGGATTTTTCCTATGTTTCTTTGATATAAGCTAAGTAGCGCATTTAATTGTGATTTCATACTCGCCATCTCTTGCTGCCACTCTGGAGTTGAAGCGCTAGTGCAAGATGAACTCACATTAACACAGTTAAATCTCTTAAATGTCTGTTTGAATGCCATAGTTGGAACAACACCCAAGCCTAATCCTCGAACACGGCCGAGATGTTCGGGACCAAGAACTATACCAAGTGCATCATTAGGTGAAATTTCAACAATACTTTCTGGCCTTTGACTTCGGATTTCTTCAATTTTTTCCTGTGCAAATGAAAATTTATATGTTAAGTTTGCCCAAATTATAATGGTACAACCATCCTTAATCAGAGCTGATATACAATGAAAGTATCTACACTCAACGAATAATTTAAGCAATAAAATAAACTCTTTACAACTAAGCCTCAATTCAAACAAGTTGTTATCTCAAACAACCATAATAAGCAGAGAATCATAATGTAAGAGAGGGTAAACGATAGTAATCATCTCTTGCTTGAAATATATAATGTAGATTAGGGATCATAGTTTTTCATTTTTGTGGTTGCTGTAAGCCACAAGAGAGAGTATATCAGAGGATACTTAGGACAAAAGGTGTATTGGTATAATTATTATAGGACCAAATCACAAAACAAGAATAGTTCCAGCATTTAACCAATGGCAGATCTATTGGTATACTTTCAATTTCAGCTTGCCCATCTTCCAATGGCAGATGTATTGGTATATCTACTATGTATTGGTATATCTGCTAACACGTCTTGCTATACAACTACTAGCTAGTTGATGGTGTTATTTCATGACATTATATTGTTGCAACAACTCTGACAGAAATCATAGAACACTACAAGAAGTTGCACTTACAGATATGGAAAGGGACATAGTTCAAAATAAATACCAATTGGTAATGTATAGGAAGAATACTTACCCCAATCTCCCTAGCCGCTTCAGTTACATAACTTCCATCTTTTCTCTTATGAGTTCCAGTCCACATTTTGCCTCGATCAACATCTTTTTCCTTTGCCTTCTGAAATTTTCAAATTGTAAAACATTAGTAAGTAGTTAAGAACATACTTATCTAAGCACATTGTACTAAACTACCATTTCAGCTCTTCTTCTAGCCAAACTCTTAGCACCTCCGGTATGAGGAATTTGATTTTGTCGAATCTGTTGATTCTTCTTGCAAAGTTTCTACAATTTCAATAAGAACAATAAAAACAGTTAACTTAAGGCAAGTGACAGAAAAGAAGTAGTGAAATGATAGAGAAAACAAAACCATAGCAGTGTTAGAGAAGAAGGAGCAATAGAAAGAAGGGAAAAGGCCTAAACAATGTCAGAGAAGAAGAAGCAGTAGAAAGAAGCAAAAAACCCACAATAGTGTCAAAGAAGAAAAAGAACAATTAGAAGTGTTAAGTACCTTTGTTTTTTCATCCAAGCGGTAATTAACAAACAATGCCCATTGATCCTTGGGTATACCATTCGGATATTTTCTAATAATCTCTTCTTTACTCAATAAGGGATCTTTTGCCGCATGCCATAGTTTATGTCTGTGGTCCTTCCACTTTTTGCTAAGATTACCACTAGCCCATCTTTTTGCCTTTGAACAATCAACCCCAAAGAGAAATCGAGCCTTTAAAAAAAATGTTAGTTTAGTGCAGTTTTACATATGTAACTAAAAGATGCAAGCTACACAAAATAATTTACAAGGTAGTACCATTAGGATTTCATCAAAAACACGATCAAAACAAGAATTGGGCATGTCTGGCCATTTAGTAAAGCTGATTGGAAAGTACAGAGGATTTGTGGCAAGCTGCCCCATAACTCCCGCAACTATGCCGGCTGCTTTCCCAATAGGTACACCATATTCATCACATTCTACAATTATCCGCAATCCATTTTCCAAGTTATGAACATCCATAACCTTCAATCTAACCATTTTTGTTACTTGATGTTGATCTAAAAAAGATAATGATCAAGTTCATGTTAGTTGCTGAGAAGGTTAAAAATAACTTTACTCGTGAATAAGACATCAAGTTGATAGGTAAATATTGCAGTATTTTAAACAAGTTGTGGTGAAAATTTAAATTACAGTAAAATATCATTTTTATGTACCTATAACGTCGACAAGCCAACCACGATTGTCTTCAGCGCCTTTATATTTAATTGGTTGTGAAGAAACTCCATCCGAAGTAGATCGAACGGCAGATTGTCAAGATACACCATCAGATGATAAAGATGGAACATGTTGACTTGTTTTTTATTGTGATGATGAAGAACATGAAGCTTGAGCCTGAGGTTGAGACTGTGATGACTGTCCGGGAGCAAGTGAAGAACTCTCGACTGATTTGAACATATTTTTATACGGATTTTGCTTCGGCATCTGTGCATACATATTTAAAAAGTTGTAAACTTGCACACATTAGCCAATTCCATAGATAATTAAGATAGCATCAAGTTTTAAATTTATAACACCCTAATATGTTAAGTAACTAACCTTTCGAGGAAATCAATGAAGTCTTTATTAACTATCTTCTCTATATCCGTACTTAACAACTTTTTCCTTCAACCGCCTTCGTATATGATGTTTAAATTCAATATTAATAAGATCATTACCACTCTAAAAAAATCAACATTACAAGAACAACAAAACAATAGAAAATTCAAATTAGCTACCAACAGTGTATTAGCTACAAAAATCAAAATCAACTCTTACACCACTTTAACTAGATTAATTACAACCCTAGAAGGAATAATCACCCAACACTTGTGTATTTAGATTTGTCAGTTCCAATATTACAAGTTCAATGTGCAAAATTTGTATGCAGAAGTCGTTTCCTGTTTTGATTTTACAACACAAACAATATGTAAAATTTTCTGATTCAACTCATCCCCTCAAAACATTATATAGAGTTAATGTTCCATGTTTCAACTCTAAGTAAGAAATTCATTGTACATATTGCATCAGTTCCATAAAGTTAACAAAATCAATCACATAAAAATATCAATTACAGTAGCCTTCTACATTGAATAACCCCATTTTTAACCTAATAACAAAATTATACAAAAAAAATAACAAAATGTAACTCAAATCTAAATGAAAGAAAAAACTAACAAACACTTGAATCCTACATGCATGAACCGTAACAAATCTCTACTATCTCATGAACTCTAACAAATAGAAAAGAGAATACAGAGATTTAAAAATAATCTAACAAAAAGCTTACCTGGTGATGGCAAGTGCTTTGCTGGAGATCGAAAATTCAAATTGAAATTGAAATTGAAATTGAAATTGAGAAGCCTATACTTGTATATATGAGCTATATATGTTGCTTATCCACAGTGTACGCCATGATCGACATTTGATTTGGGCGATTGATTTGAGGAAATTGAGAGCTTACCGGAGCTGATTTGGGGATAGTGAAAAGATGATTTCGGAATGAAAAGTATCCGACTGATTTGAGTAAATTGATTCTTTGTAATTAAGGAAAAGAGATAATGAAATAAAAGAGAATCATAATTAAGGAAAATGGAGTTTTAAATGAAATTAAGGAAAAGAAATAAATGAAATTAAGGAAAAGATGCTTACGTATAAAATCAAAGGAAATCTGTTTAAAAAAATTTAAAATTTCAAACAGCGGTTCAAAACGTCGTAATTTTGGTAATAACCGTTGTTATTGGAATATTTAATATGACGTGTAGAAAAACGTCGTATTATTTGACGTTTGCGGCGGTTCTATGAAATCGTCGTAATATTACCGCCGTAATATTTTTGTTTTTTTGTAGTGATACATGTCCTTTCCAGCTTTGACCTTCCACCTTTTTGCTGCTTCAACATATGTTGGTGGTGTGGTGTCTGATCCACCGATGATATCCCATAATTCTTGACCGAGAAAGTAATATTGCATTCTCGTGCTCCATGATCCGTAGTTGCTTGCGTTGAGCTTCTCAACGCTATTGAGAGTGCTTGCAAAATCCATCATTAATTAGTGTCTCGCGATTTGTAGCCTCTGACGGTAGCTTGTAGGATCTCCTTTGAGTTACTACCTCACTCTTATCCACCAGGCTCTGATACCACTTGTTGGATATTATTTGTTTGGAAGACGACGGGCACAATTGATTTCTCACAACTTGAATTTTATTATATCAAAGTAAGGACCCGCTTCGGTCTTACAATCTTGATCACACTTGTTGCTTGCTTCAGCAACACTCTTTACTTGAGCACTCACTCTTGTTTGCTCTCTTACTTTCTTACTTACTTGGTTACTTGCTTGGTTGCTTTCTTTTTTTTTGGTTACTTACTTTGTTTCTTGGTTACATACAACTCAAATGGACCATCTCTATTTATAGGAGGTGATGGAAGAATCTAGCTAAACATATTTTTCTACTCTATTCTAGAATATTCCTCCAACTACTTAATTCTAGAACTACCCTATCTAGAACATTTCTAGACTATTAAATACTCATTCTAGAGATATTCCTTTAATTCTCTACACTTCCGGAATATTCTAGTTTTTTCTTGATTTATCTTAAGTAAATAATTAAGTTGGTGATGAATTCTTAACAAGTCCTCATAGCTTCAGGGACAAAGCCACCATTTCCTTTTATGTCTTTTATTTTCATGTCATGAGACTATTGTATGGGCTGTGTCCCAAAGATTTTATCAAAGTTGAGTTTAGATGGTTTGAGACAAAGTGTAGTAAGACTTCCGCTTGCTTTTATAAAGATTTCGATTGTATGGATAAAGTTTTAAAATTTCCGTACTTTTCTATTATCTTATGTTATGATATGCTAAGGACTTGTATGAGACCCCCTTCGGGGTTAAGTACGCCATGTTACTTCTAGGGTATACCCCTGGGTCGTGACAGTGGGAGACCTCCAAATAGTCCTACTCGTCTACTCTTATAGATATATTTGAGATTGGGTTTCATCCTCTTGAAAAACTCAAAGATGTTGTCTTTGTTTCTTTTATTAGATGTGCATATTAATGGTAAACTTCATCTGTCGATATTCCGGAGGTCTTTAATTATTCATGACAAATTTGCAAACACGCTAAAGGGCTGAGGTTGCTCAAAAGTGTGACTTAAGTAAGTAAATTTGTCCACTGCTTGATTTGTTTTTCTAAAACAATGGTTAAGATAAAAAATTGGTTTCTTTTTTTTAGCTTTTTCACTTCATCCCAAATATTCCATGGGGATTTGGAAACTCCATTGATAGTATCCACGAACATTTTTGAGTCACTTTCAGCTTGAAATTTGTCATCTTTTACTGTTTTGATTTATTCATATTCATACCACAAAAAAACCGTTTCATTTTGTCCATATTAAAGGAGTTCAAAAATGAAAATGATGAATTTTTTACCTATTCAAATTCTTCGACAAAAAGGTCCTAACATACTTCTCAATTTGTTATTGCGAGTTTAAATTATTTTCATGTTTGAGTTCCATTAGGGGTCATTTGGTAGCTAGATAGAGTTATGCAAGTATTAGTAATGCGTGTATTAGTCAGGGCCGGCTCAATGCTTATTTGAACAAGGCATTGGCCTTAGGCCCCCAATTTTAGGGGGCCTCAATTTTTACCAATAATAAATTATGTGTTAAATTTTTATAGAAAAGATTGATTATTTATGATAATATATATATTTTTAAAAATATATATTTTTTATTTTCTTTAATCCCATTTAAATAGAAGAAATCAAGAAAAAATGTTTTATTTTCTTACACTCACTACACTAATATTCACATTATTTTATTCTTTTAACTCCTTTT
>NW_006239172.1:228403-229205 GCF_000226075.1 Solanum tuberosum
TATATATATATATATATATATATATATATATTGGAAAATTTTGATTAAGAGTGTATTAGGTGTAAAAAAAATAATATTCAGCTTTATCATCAATACTTGTTTTTGCATATAAATAGAAAGCAGGGCCGGCTCTATGCTTATTTGAACAAGGCATTGGCCTTAGGCCCCCAATTTTAGGGGGCCTCAATTTTTTACCAATAATAAATTATGTGTTAAATTTTTATAGAAAAGATTGATTATTTATGATAATATATATATTTTATTTTCTTTAATCCCATTTAAATAGAAGAAATCAAGAAAAATTGTTTTATTTTCTTACACTCACTACATTAATATTCACATTATTTTATTCTTTTAACTCCTTTTACACTCTCTTCTTTAAATTTTTGATAAGTTAGAGTAATACTCTATCAAAAATATAAATCAATATAAATCAATAGTCGAAAAGTGTTGAGTGAATTGTAAATTCTTTTTCTATTTCTTCTTAGATTTTCAAGCATTACAACAAGCATAATAAAATGTGGGGTATATAAAATTATCAACTTCTTGAATCAAATTCTATGTTAACAATTTATATAATAATTGCCCGAGTAAGAAATGTTTTTCAACGTTGAATTGATAAAATCTTATCTAAAGCTAATAATTGTAAAAGAAATCGAATAAATCATTTATAAAAAAAATATTAAGTATACTTTGCATTTAAAAATGTAAGTTTTTTTTTAATGCATATGAAATTTATTTAGATTTTAGGCCTCTAGTTGAAATTTCGCTTTAGGCCTCCGATTGCGTTGAGCCGCCCCTG
>NW_006239172.1:229269-258585 GCF_000226075.1 Solanum tuberosum
GTATTAGTTATACATATATTAGTTATGCAGGGTTTAGTTATACATGTATTAGTTATGTAGAGATTACAATATATTAGTGAGCTAATTTTTATTTTTTAATTTCAAAAGTAATTAGTGAGCTAATATTTATTATAACCATTAAAATAAGCAATTATATAAATAACACATTAAAATTAAATAAATACCAATAGCTAAAATTAACAAATAACTAAAAGTAATGATAAGTAATTTGTATTAGATATGATTAAGCGATTAAGTAATATGTAATTTAAAATAAAATAAATAACAGATAACTAAAACAAACTATTTTTAAGCAAAAAACATAAACCTTATTTTTAACTAAAAAGAAAACAATTAACAAGAATTCAAACAAAAAAAAATTAAAAGTAATTAAGCAATTAACAAGACAAAAAACTCAAAGAAAAAAATTGATAGTGATTTTTTTAACATGTATTAATTATTTGATTTGTTGTAAATTAATAGGAGTGAATGTGTAATTTACCATATTAATACATGTATAACTAATACCTACATAACTAATATCCACTCTCTATCCCGCATAATTATACATAGATTCCCTCATAAGTTATATAAGTATTGTTATGTAGGATTACAAAAAAGGTAAACAAACACCGTATAAAAATAATATATCAATAACTTTTATACAATATTTGAAAACCTAGCAACTAAAAATTATATAAAATTAATACAGAAATATTGAGGTAATAAGAAAAGAAAAAATGAATTATAATAAAGTGGGTGGTCCGGATATCTCAATTGGAGCCCCGATCTGTTAAAAGAGTAAATAGAGGTTTGTTTTATAAGTTGGAAAAAAAAAGGAAAGTATCTCATTTTAGAATTGAATTCATTTCCTCTCTTCGAAAATGTCGAAATCTCCATGGGGAAATATCGGCGCTTGGGCCGCCGAAGCCGAAAGGGCCGAAGCCGAGGAAAAGGAACAAGCCGCTGCCGAAGCTGCTGCTGCTGCCGCTGCGCCAACCGGCGCCGGCGCCGGGAAAGACACCCAGAGTTACCCTAGCCTAAAGGAAGCCGTTAACACCAAGCAGAAGAAGAAAACCAAGATGAGCTTACAAGAGTTCACGATGCAGAGCACCTACACCCCTGCGGGAGGCTATGGCTCCGGATCCACTAGCCGCTTAACTCCCGAAGAGATGCTCCGCCTTCCCACCGGTCCAAAGGAACGATCCGCTGATGAAATGCAATATGGTCGTCTTGGTGGTGGGTTTTCTAACTATGGGTCCCGTGGTATGGGCCCACCATCCGGTCGGGGACGAGATCGAGAGGGTGATGGTGACGGTTCCTGGGGTGGTAATCGGAGGTCGTATGGTGGATTTGATGATGATCGACGAGGTCCACCTTCTAGGGGTTCCGATTTTGATCAACCATCTAGAGCTGACGAGGTTGATAATTGGGCTTCATCGAAGAAATCGTTACCCATGCAATCACTGGATTCCGGTTCCGCCCGTTCCAATAGGTATGGTTCTCTCGGATCCGGAGATGGAATTTCTAGGGCTGATGGTGATGACAATTGGGGTGCTTCGAAAAAGTCCAATGTCGCCCCACCACCACAAGGAAGGTCTTGGTTCCCTGATTCGAGGCCTGAACCAGAGCGTTGGTCTCGTGAGGCAAACCATGAAAGGCAGAGATTGGTTCTGGATCCGCCCAAGATGGAGGTGGGAAGTGAAAATGTGAACGAGACTGTGGTGAAAGTGAACAAGCCTAATCCATTTGGGGCGGCGAGGCCACGAGAGGAGGTGTTGGCGGAGAAGGGATTGGACTGGAAGAAAATGGATAAGGAAATTGAGGTGAAGAAGGGAATTGGAAGTAGGCCAACAAGCTCACACTCAAGTAGGCCTGGGAGTTCACAGTCGGTCCGTTCTGAAGGCACAACATTGCAAGGGGGAATGGTGGAAGGTGGTGGAGTTAAACCTAAGCCAAAGGTTAATCCTTTTGGAGATGCAAAGCCTAGGGAAGTTTTGCTTGAAGAAAAAGGTTTAGACTGGAGAAAGATTGATTTGGATTTGGAGCATCGACGTGTTGACAGGTTTGGTTTCTTTTCCTACAATTAACACTTCTGAATTGGCATTTGTTTTGATGCTTTCTAAATTGTTAAACTAAAATGGTCGTTGATTGGTGTGGGGTTTGGTATTTTTGGTGACTTGGTGCTATATCCATAGTTCCATACTGTGCAGTTGAGTTACTATCTTGGCTAGTAAGTTGGTAACTATAGTAGTGGCCATATTGGTATGTTCTTTTTTTGGTAAATAAAAGATTTTGTTACCAAACTGGAGTATTACAACATAACAAAAAAACTTTAACTGTATAGTACACCTTCAGCAGAACAAGCCAGTAACCTACCACCTAAATACCCTCCCAGATTAAGTACACAGCAGTACTTCAAGGATTCAGCGTTAGTTCTAGTTTGGTGTTTGAATTTCCTCTGTAGAACACCTCTTGAATGGCATCTTTTAGAATGCCCTCAGCATTTCTTTTTTATTCTGAAACATTCTCATATCTCTCTTGTGCCAGATATGATACACACATCCCACCACAGCCATTCTAAAAATGCTGGCACTACCAGATTTACCCTTAATATTAGCATTCATCCAACCCAGCTCCTCTTGCCAGCCCATAATCTGTCTTCTGATCCCTTGCCATAGCAGTATCCTTCTCCAGATATAGGCGGAAAGTGCACACCAAAAAAAAAAGATGAGAAATGCTTTCAAATCCTGTTAACACAAGGAGCAAGCTTGGCTGACACGCCAATTAACATGTTTATCTATTGTGTACAGCTTCCCTAGAGCAGCTACTCTCATGATGAAAATCCATTTAGGTGCTTCATAGCTATTTCAAAGTATTCTCCTCCAGGGTACTTTCTGGAAGTCACCTAGTAGTTTTTAATTAATACAACATTTTAATAGAAAGCAACTCCAGATATCACTAAGCTCATACAATTTTTCTTGCAACGCCCATGAAGTTTGAAGGTATGTCATTTCCCATGTCTTAAATCTGTTTTATCTTTTATTTTGAGAAATCAAATTCTCAATTTCCCCCCAAAATTTGTCCATGGAATCTAGTCAAAGTATTCGATGTGGGTTGACCAAATCCCGCACTCGCACCTGTGTCGTGTTGACATGGGTTTTAAAGCAACAATGAAGAGGCCGCACAACTTAGACCTTATTAGATACATTTTTTGGGGGAGGAATTTTTCTCAATATTTCTTTTGATGACCGATAAATCCATCTGGCCCCCAACCCTTAGGACCAGTGTTGTGAAAGGCGCTCGCCTTTCGCCTTTGGCGATAAGGCGAGGTGAGGCACTTTCGCCTATTTGCCTCGAGGCTAGGCGAGTTGAAAATGGCGACCTTTTGCGACAAGGCTGGCGTCGCCTTTTTTTTTTTTTTTTTTTTTTTAAGGTCTGATTTATAATTAAAAACAAAATTAGGTTTTTTTTTTGGGTATTTTTGCAAACATTCCACATTTGCGATTGCCTCCTCTTCTCCTCAGTCACGAACTCTTCGTGTTTGCCTCCTTTTTGCAAACACTGACTTCGCAACCTTCTTCTTCAACCGACTTCGCGACTGCTGCTCCTTCGCCGGTTCGCGACTTCTTCTTCTCTTCTTTTCTTCTTCCTCTTCTTCACTACTCTGTTTTTCACTCACTACTGTGCTCTGTTTTCAGTGTGGTAGTGAACAATGTTGTTCACTCACTCAGTGCTCTGTTCACTATTAGTTTTTGAATTAAAATATTTGCTAATATATGTTATTGCTATTAAGATTTTGGATATTTATATGTGCAATTAAAATTTTTAATTTTTGGTATTAATTGGCGCCTTGATTCAAAAAGGCGAGCGCTTCGCGGCTGCCTTGCCTTGAGGCGAGGCAGTCCCTTGTCGCCTTTCGCCGTTCAAAACACTGCTTAGGACCAACCACAAACTTCGAAACTTGGAGATAATGGACCACCCCCTCTGCCCTTGTCCATATTACTCCCCCTATCCCAATTTATGTCTCACTTTCCTTTTTAGTCAGTCCCAAAAAGAATGACACATGTCTATATTTAGTAACTATTTAACTTTTAAATGTTCATTTTACCCTCAATGAAATGATTAATAAACACACAAACATCTAACTTATTTTAGTCCACAAGTTTCGAATGTTCTTAAACTCTTTGCCAAGTCAAACTAACTCAAATAAATTGGGACGGAGGGAGTAATTGAGAAATAAATGGTTTTCTTGTAGCCAACTAACTGGTACTTTTACTATCCATTTTGTTTAGAGTTTCTGATCAACTTGATTTATAGTTAACTTTTTTACCTTTGTTCCATAAAATGGAGTGATAATTAGTGTTCGTTAAGTTGGTGATAGATAGAAGATTGATACGTATTAGTAGTTCTATTTCTCCTTTTGTTTTATATCACTTGTTTGCATAGTACTTGTATATCTGTTTTTGTTCTGTCATGTGTTCTCTTCCTTCTACGTGTTGGTTGGAGGAGGTATCGTTGTCTTCCCGGTGTAAAAGGGCATTAAATGGTTTTTTCATTATCTGTGCATGCCTGCTATTGCTGTTGAGTCTTTTTGATGCAAAATAAGGGTGACACCTAGGATTTGATTTATGTGAAGGCTACATGAAAACTTCCCACTCCCTCTGCTAGGCATTGCTATCTTGTATGAGTATATATCACACCATAAATATGTCAGGAAAAAAACAATGTCATGCAAACATAAGCCCAAAAAAATAAAAATTCAGCCTCCTTATGGGAGCATTACTCCTTCACCTGACCTTGTAAATTTCTTAATTGTACCACATTAAATCAGTCCTTTCAAATGACAGGACATATGTAGGATGTGGTAAGATAAAGTTAAGTTCATGCTCTTTGATATTAATATCCATCTTATATTCAAGTCAGCACGCCCGGATGGAAATTGTCATTTTGCAATATTTGTTAGAGAATGTTGTTACTCATTGTGCAAGTTGAAGAGTTTGCCTGGTTATATTATATATATTAGAGAGTACACCTGTTCCAATAACAACACATAACTTCCTTTTTTGTCTGTCTTAGAAAGGTTAGACAATATTTTCTCTCTTCTTTTGTTCAAACATTACAATCTGACATTATTTATTATTCAAATTTGACGTGATATCCTTTAACTATTGTAAATTTATTACTCGGTACCTGTAATGGTGTGTACTCTCTTGGAATTAGTTGAGGTATGCTTAAGCTGACCCGGACAGCACAGTTATAAAAAAAAGAAACTACTACAATTTTTGTCACATTCCAAAACTAACTTCTTATTCAAGAACTCATCGCATTTCAAACTAATACCTGAAAAACTTGTCTGTCAAACTCAATAGTTGAATATTGTGCTCTTGATTGCCGCGCTGGTCAAATTTAGGGATGGAGTAAGTAGATTTTAGTGTCCATAAGAACTAGTGGTTTCAGTTAGTGGATGAAGCAGGAAATAGGTCCTCTTCACTCCTGAAAGGGTTCTACAATTGTTGGAAATCAGAAAGAATATGGGCTGGGCTGAGTGCTCTGTTTGTACCATTTACCTATCAAACATCCAAGAAAAAAAAGAAGAAAACGTCTGATTGCACTCATACCCAATAAGCAGGAGTCTCCTAAAGGAATTCTTTCAGCTGTAACCTATTCATGTTTAAGTCATCTTTGTAGAATTTGAAGTACGAGGTTAGGTGATGTTTACTGTATTAAGAAATACTCAAAAATGAGATGCATCTGTATTGGTTATTTAGGGCTTCTGAAGTTTATCTAATCATTTATTATGGTCATTCCTTTTGGTAATTGCTTGAGCAAAAAACAAAGAAAGAAATTAAAGAAAATGAAGAGAGTTTAACCATAATTCTTTTCTTGATCACTTAAACATTTCAGACCAGAGATGGAGGAGGAAAAGAATCTGAAAGAAGAAATAGAGCAGCTCAGAAAGGAAGCTACAGAGTGTTCAGAGGAGGACAAGACTAATTTACAGAATGTGATTAATCAGAAAGAGAAGGACTTGGAACTGCTGATCCGTGATTTGGATGACAAAGTCCGTTTCAGTCAGAAACCCATTCAAAGGCCAGGCTCTGGATCAGGCAGGGGTGCTGGACATCCTGATAGGAGCCTTTCTCATCAAGCATCTTATGAGGACCGTAGAGCTGGTGATCAGATGGACAGGCCTAGATCACGCGGTGGAGGAGATGCATGGGCAAGACCAAGTGACCAAATGGAGAGGCCTCGATCACGTAGTGGTGCAGATGCATGGGCCAGGCAAAATGAACAGGTGGAGAGGCCTCGATCACGGGGTGGTGGAGATGCATGGGCAAGGCCAGGTGATGAGAGAAGATCTTTCCAAGGAGGTAGAGGAGGATATTTTGGCAGCCGGGAGTCTGATAGGTAGAACTCTCTCTCTCTCTCTCTCTGTCCAGACACATTCACCAACACTTCCCATGCTTATTTTCCCTTGCAGCTATAAGTTTGTTTCTACTTGCTTACTTATTGATGGCACTTGTGTCTAATATTTTTCTCGACTTGAACTGTCTTTCTGTCTCAGAAATCTGCCATGCATAGCATTCCAGAAATCATTTTGGCCTTCTTGTTTTCTGTATATTTTATTCATTTTGGGTCTGTCAAGGGTATAGGATTTTGCAGTACTGTTTTAAGTGGCGATTGCAACTTCAAATATGGTCCAGTCTAAACGTAAGTAGGAGTTCGTTATTCAAGACGGGATGGATGGATCAAAAAGGATTGTTGTTTTCAAGATGAATCTGTTTTCTGTGATAAATTCTATTTTTAAAGCATCTGTTATCTCATTGATTCTCTAACCACATAGTGTTCTGGTGTTTCAAGATCTTACGTGGAATTGTCTTGCGGATAGTTTACTTTCAGGATTTGGTTTTCTGTGGGGATTTTTCCTCGTCATTTTAGGATTCTTTATGTTCTGAATTTTGGGGGGAAATTGTTGAGTCAGGTGGAAACATTTTCTCTTCTTTTGATGTCTGTTTATAGCATTTTTTTGGCATAGCTTGTTTTTGCAAAGAATTGAAATTACAGTAATATCAAGTGATTGATACACCACAGTGAAGGTGTGACGAGAATTGCAGCTAGTGACATCCCTTTACCAATCCCTGAGAAATTGTGAAAAGAAAAGGACAGCACAAAATGTAAAATACCCATGTATGTGATTTATTCTTTTATTAGTACTGTTGACTGAATGTCTAAGATATTGCTGAAAGTGGACACAAGGATGAGCAGTGAGTTTTGAACCTGTGGGAGTAACGTATTTTCTCAAACACTGGAATTTCTTTCTGAGAATTTCCAGATGTGATGTTTACTTGTCCAAAAAACAAATCTTGATGTGATGTGAGTTGCTAATGATTCCTGCGGGCAAAGATATTCCAGTCTTGTCCTCCAGGGACTGTGTTGCGGTATCGAATTCCCTCTAAGGGAAGAAATGATATGCGGGATGTAATGAGTTACTATGCACTCTACTCATCCGTTTTGGTACCTTAAGGTAGATGTGGCAGATATTTGCTACCCGGGAAGTGGTTAATTTATTTTTCATGGTTTGATGCTTTCTGTTTCTCAGATGTACGATGTTGCTATTAATATCTTGCGTAATTTGGCAGGACAAGATCCGGGGACAAATGGTGATCTTCAAGTACTGTGGATTCTTTGGCCTCTATCGCCTGCTTTTTTTGTGCTCTGACAAATTAGAACAGAATAATATCTTTCGAGTTCCATCTTTTTTGGGTTTTGGTTTTGCTGCAAGGATGATGCTAGAATTACCGAGTGTTGATACGAGCGTTTTTGCAGTGGTTAATTGTCCCATCTCAAAGTTGTGTAAAAGTGCATTTTTCCTCCATTTCTCTTTGGAGGCAGGGTACCTGTTTTGTTTATTGCTCCAAACAACTAATGTAACGTGGAATTGTGGTCATACTTTTGGTTCTCTTTTTTATCCTAATCTTTTTAGTAGGGAGATACCTTTTAAAAGCTTTGCTTATTTATTTAAAAACAATGGTTCCCATGTATTCAATTTTTTGTGCTTGATGTTCTATGAATGAGCCATTTAAGCATTTACTTACCTGCATGTAATCTTTTTCTTTTTAAATGGGAAGGCTTTTGGAGAACCCTGTCTTTTGATGCAAAGATTATAAGTTGAAGTGTATTTACAAAATTTCGAAATTCGAAAAGTGCTTCCTTAAAGTATGAGGCATCTGGTGTCCTTTTTATTTCTGTTTTGTGGGTTTTACTGTTTAAGGGTGAACAGGGTGCTGATTCCGTATGTTTCAGGGGTAAATGTAGCCTTTCGATTAGATCATGAACTCGTAACTTTTTGATACATGATACAAAATATAGATATATTTGTTAAAATCTATCAAAATTTCAACAAATATTAGATCTGAACCCATAATTTGATGTTTCCATATGAGTTCAATGTTGAGAATCTGAAAATTTTAATCCGAGGCCTATTTTGGTCTAACTTGGACGGGTTAGAATTGATCGAAGCAATAAATGAGCATGGCTCAATCACTTCAACACGCTCAAAGTTAACCATTGTGGAAGACTGATAGGTTTATTTATCTATGAATACGATAAAAATCGAGTCCACTAAAAATATATTTGTTTTACTAGGAAAAAATTGAGCCTACTAAATTGTGTCCTTAAAGAAAATTATTCTCCTCTATGTATTAAAGGTTATAGAATATATCCTCTCTGGCAGAGGTATATCTAGGAGGGAGTCATCGGGTTCACGTGAACTCATGCTTCCCTCCTGAAATCATATCTAGCAATGTTATATTTTTTTAAACTATATTTAAATATAGATGTGTGAATCCACACTTGAAGTATCATATAATGTCGTGCGATGATGATTGGGTGCACATCTCTAAGTAAGTTTAGAAATTTGAATCTTTTATTTATCTTGTTTTATTTTCCTTTCTAAAATTGGGTATCACCTCTCTAAGTGGTTTGGATAGATAAAAAAATACTTTTGGACCTATAATTTTAAAATTTTAATGATTTTTAGTGATAAGAACCTAAATGTTAAACTAATTAAATTATCTCTTAGATCCACCTTTTCGTTATAGTGCACCCATCATCTCAAAATTCTGGATACACCTCTGCTCTCTAAATAAAAAGATTAACTCACCAGTGTAGCGATACCGCAAACTTTGATGAACATCGAACTCACTCGACAATAGTAAATCAAACAAGAATTTTTAAAGTGCAAGAAGAAGAGTAGAAGATCAAAAAAGAATTGTAGTTTAATTCGAAGATAGGAGGAAAGTATGAACAGGTGTTTATGGTGTCTTATCACAAAAATCACAATCCATAAAAAAAGTTGTAAGATTTACAACTTATAGAAAAAATCACAATCCATTTAATGTGAAAAGGTGTTATTCAAATTGTATTGTTTCTCTTAGTGTCTTTTTTTCGAGAAAAAAAACACTTTATTTTCCATGCACATCTTTTTAAACCCACCAGTAGGATCATCGTCGTAGAATTAACCGTTACACCTACTTGTTCAACACAATACACCCTTTTGAAAAGAATATCGGCTCTAACAATTCCATTTCCCCTACACGATAGTTCCCTTGAAATTTCCTTAATTACCTCCGTCGTATCAATCGAGCTCTTAGATTTATATAAAGTTATTTAAATATGGTCAGTATATGAATATATGTGCGTTATCTGGTCTTGAGACATCTAACTTCTGAGTTTAAGTTTGATATATTCTAAATGTGCAATTATCATTTTTATGAATGTGATGGAAGTCCTAAATTCCGTTGAATTGAGTGGCCATTTCGTTTAAAAGTTTTGATAGACATGGTTCATTTTAATTGTTTAATTATATCTACAACATGTTAGATAAAACTGTAAATACAATGACAATAATCGCATAAACCAAGAACGCCTATATAATATAGTGAAATATGTGAAAAGAAGGTGCGTACCTTTATCATCTATAGCAATGAACAACTGAAGACGAATTAGGCCGAGTCTTCCTTTCCTTTGGCTTATGACGGCTGACACTTTAAGGGAATGTGTGTTAGGTTAAGGCAGGAGAAGGGACCTAACCTCATAAGTCATATTTATACGATTAAAAGCCTTAACCTAGTGTGTCTCCCTTATTACAAGCTCACTGATCTCCAACATGCTTACACTATTACTGGCCTATACATATTATATGAAACGAATACAAGCCCATATGCAATCCACATAAATGCACGACCTTTGTCTTGTCCAATACCTATTACTCTGTCTATTTCAATTTGTTTAGTCTATATTTTAACTTTGTACGTAGTTTAGGAAATTAAAAAAAAAACTTTTGAATCTTGTGATCTTAAATTAAAAATATATAGAATGTAGCAAAATGCCCTTTAATTTTGTGGTCATAAACATATCATATGAAAAGTTGAAACTAAAGAGTTGCTAAAGAGAAAAAAAAGGATCACGTTTTTTTAAACATGCTAAAAAGAAAAGTAGCTCAAATAAATTGAAACGGAGGAAGTAACATTCAACCCGTTTTACTAAAATGTAATAATAAATTAATGTTAAGTCCACATTTAATAAATAATTCTAATACAACAACCCTCTATGTGTGGGTTTAATTCTTTTTTATAGGACAAATACGTTAATTTGCACGGACTCTTCACTTTCGATGTCACATCCATATCGAATTCCTCATTGACATTTTTGAAGAGTCTAAGCAATTTAACAAATATGTGAAAATTCTTTTTGACAATAATGAAAGAGTGTCATGGATGATTTTTTCCATAAAGAAGAAACGACTTCACTGGGGATCGAACCCAGAATCTCTGGTTTCGTAGACCAGCGCCTTATCCATTGGGCCATGAAGTCAACTTATGGTAGTGAAGAACAAACAATTATATTTGAAATAAAACGGATATTACTATTTCAGATGCCAAATAAATCACTCCCTCCGTCCCAATTTATGTGGCACTTTTCAGATTTCATGATTCAAACAAGTCTATATTTGACCATAAATTTTTTATATATCTTTTAATTATTTTGAATTGCCAATTATTGTGACTTATAATATTTTTTTTTACGTAGTTTGCAAATATATAAATTTCATTTCAAAAAAATTTAAAGATTCCATGCAAAAAATTCTAGTCAAACTTAAATTGTTTGAATCTCGAAAAACGAAAAGTGTCACATAAATTGAGACATAGGAAATAATTATTTGCTTTCTTTCTTCTTATTATATAGTAGAATACGACCTTTGATTAGTATTGTGGAGATTTCTTGTGGTCACTAATAAATTGAATAGAAGAAGAAATTACCTTTAAATTTTTAATGTGTAAAAATAAAAAAATTCTAGTTTAAAAGGACATAAAGTTAGAAACAAATTTATAAGAAATTACAAAACAAAATCTCAGATGCTTGTTATTTGCATTTGTTAATTAGATGCGAAATGAGTACATTTTAACTTAGGTGTATTTACTCTTAATGTGAATAATCCATCCTTTTGATTAAATTTCTCCCTTCATTCAAAAACCTGATTATACAATTTTTTGATTAATCATTCGAAAATTTGATTAAATTAATATTTTTTGCTCCTTTGACGATTCAAATTCACAGCAATTTATACGAAAAAAATGGTACATAGAGAGAGGTGTCAACCATACCCCACGAATTCTATGAGAAGATACAAAGTACAAACATACAAATTTCTCAACATGCCTTTGTTTCTGCGTGTCCAAATAACTTTGACAAACTAATTAATCAAATTATTTTTCTCTAGCAACACAATCCTTTTAGTCAATAAATAAAATCACAAAAAATTTAAAATAAATACAAACATTCAGATGAGTTTATTCTATCTATATAAGTAAAGGGAATTTTTTTAAAAATAAATAGTTAGTCGATTAATTTTTTTTAACTCACTTTAATTGTAATCTTTTGTAGTGCTGTGTTCTCAATGTATAGCACGTGTATAATAAATTTATAACAAATGTAAATGTATAAATATAAATTATATACATATTATACAGTGGTTATATATGCTATGCATAATTCCTTGGTAATTTCTAGTTTCATCTGGAAAATCATTAAAAATGGAACTGTTAAAAATTCGATGTACGGAGATTATACACGGTATACCAACTAAACATTTTTTTTTTGGGGGGGGGGGGGGGTGGTAATGTATAGTGTAACAAATTTCCAATTTTGATTGACACGATTATCGGGTACTAATAAAAATACCTACATAATTAATTAAGGTGAGCGAAAATTATCTTAAACACTATTGTTATTATTATTTTTTGGCATAATATATTAATATGTTATATATAGATAGACACTTAAATTAGTATGAAGTTGAACAAAGACAGATATCTTAAGTGACAATTTTACATCTTACATGTCGTTCTATGTGTATTATGCTACATAGAATGTGTGTGTCTACTTGTTCAATTTAATATAAATTTAATTGTATTTGTGCACATTTACAATTGAAGAACATATGAAGTCAAATTAAAGATCATATAATAATGAAAAAAAATAAAATAAGGAAACCAATTAGCTAGGGAGGAGTGCAAGACAGTTGTTCAGAATTCACATGCTAAACAATCCACAGGTCCCCGCCTTATGGCTCGTTTTGGGACTAAATTGTCTCAAGATTAGTTATTTTAAAATTGTTATGTTTATATTAATTAGGATAAAAAATACTATACTTTTGTAATAATTGATCTCGAAATAAAAATAAGTTATTTTGGGATTTATCTCAATTAAACATGACATAAAATTCTTTTTAAATTAATCATAGATTAAATTATCTTTTATCGCTCATGCGACACGGCTAATTCTTTCTTTTCTCAAATCGACGTTTTGCTTTATCTTTCTTTTTCACTTTCTGCGCATGCAAATGGTGTGGTACCATTGCTTTTCCACACACTACCAAATTGGATATTACAAAGTGATATTGACTTTATATTTGTTAGGATATATATTATTAATCATATGTTAAGATATAATATTTATTATAGAATAAATATTTATTCAGTTTTAATAGATTATATATTCGTTTATGATGTCTGTTTACTTATATAGTAGATGATTTAGTGTTTAGAGTTTTAGCTTATACACAGAGAATTAAATCATCGGTTCTTATAAGTATAAAGCTTTTTTGTTCACAATCTAGGATGGAAATTGGAAATGCCATCGGTACGATTGTAGCACAAGATTCTATGTAATTTATCTTGATTATGGGAATGATATAGTTCCAACTTCTTGTGCTAGTGCATTTTGTATGTATTGAACGGGACCGAGTAGAGATAGTTGTTTTAGACTGACTGACAAAAGCATATTCTCTAAACTATTAAATGTACTTATATTCTTAATCCTGATATAACTATATATTATGATCAATATATATTAATTATCGTTTTGATTTATTAAAAGGTAAGATTCTGAGATGGGTCAATATGCCTGGTAGATTGGATGATAATAATATTTATATTGGTGAAATAATAAGTTAGTTGATAGAATTCATGTCTCGTTATAGAGATTGATTGATATGCCTTTTGAGAAGCTTATAAATTTTCATCGTGTCAAACCTTGCAGGTCAATTTATGAATCCAACACATGAAATAAGTTAAGTAGTGCTCTAAAGGAAATTAATCATTGAATTAAATTCGTCAGTAATTTAATTTATTGATTAGTATTTGTAATCTTAACATGGAAAATTACATAAGTGTTTAATGGGAATTTCGAAATATAAATAGAGGAATGCAATTACGAATTTCTAGTGGAATGATTTGTAATTTATAATGGTAAGAATAATTCAAATTAATTATTTGAAATTATTTTCATAATTGGAAGTCTCAGTAATTAATTTTGTGGTTCCTACCGTGCCCATATTTAACTAGAACTCAGAATCTTATTTCTAAGGCAAAAGTAGAGGAAGAGCGTTAGTTTTGGTACTTCAACAAAAACGAACGTGCTAGGTTTTCTTCTCCTTTTTGGATTGGGAAGAAATTTCTATAAGTAGGGATTCTCCTAACCTAGAAGCTGAATCAATTGTTTTCTAGCATACCTACCCATCCAAGTATTGAGAGAGTTGAGAGAGTTCGGAGGTGAACTTGGGATCATTGTAGAAGACTACATAGTTGCTGTCTATCTGCTCACACTTCAAAAGGTAATTCTTGAATTAAATTTCAGCAAGTTTATGTGTTCTAGCATAATTGTATATGTTCTAGTATAAACGATTTGGTTATCTATTTGTCATGTAAGAAGTATTATTCTATGTATGCTTCTGCTGTGCATATAGTTTTCCAACAATATTATGTTCCACAAAGTTAATTATAATATGTACTTCCTAGTTTATGTGCACGTTTAAGTGTACATGAACTGTATAGCGCAATGTGTAATTTCTTGCTAGAATATATTCTGTCCTTTTAAGTCAGAGAAATTGAATTCACTTTAATGGATAATTTCTCAGAATAATGCCTCTAAAACATGATTGATTTATTGACGATTTTCATCATCATATGTAAGATTTCGAGGTTTACTAGATCAAATTTAATTATTTTATTTTAAAAAAAAAGTGGTGCAATCTGAAAATCTGCTACTTATATTTAAAATTTTTTTTATTTCTTTATTCATAGTAAATTAATATATTTTTTTATATACGCATTCTTTTTTGAAAATTTCAAGATGCGGATCTTATATTATACTAATTCTATAATCCTTTCATCTAAAGTTTATGTAGTCAAAAAATTTGCCTTTGAAATCTACCAAATCCTTTAACCTAAAACTCCTTTTTTTTTTTCATTGCATTAGGCACAAATTATAAAATCGTATATTTGGACCCAAATTGTATATATATATTAAAAATTTACTAAAACAAAAGTATCAAATATGAATTTATAATATTAAAATTCGAAATCCACGTCCAGAAAACTAGCCCGGAAAACTATTACCGAATGATATAGTGCAATAGATGAGTTGCTCCTCTCTTAATCAATATAAAAAAATCTTTGGTAGGGAACGCTTCCTCCCCAATAGGATTCTATGTGGTGTAAATCCAAAATAATCCGAGTTCACTATGAATGTCGAACCCCAGATAAAAAAAATTAGCTCGAAAACTGATTTCAGGTGATCATTATCGTGAAGAATGTCTTTTTGTGCTCAAGTGGAATGTGTAACAAAAAGTTTCTATAAAGGCTGAAGCAATGCAAGTTGCCAACAAAAGTGTTTGATTTGTTAGGTTTACAATTCTAAAAATAGAGATAACAAATACCAATAAGCTTATCTCAACCCTTCAATAATCACTTGTCGCCCAATCACATCTTACGCAAGTAGTAGTTATAATTTACGTATTTCGTAAATTTTAATATACTATATTTTATATATGTATTAAAAATATTCACTAAATGTGTATACAAATTAAATTTAGAATCAATAAATAATCATTGTTTATCAAAGTATGTAAGGAATTGAATATATATTGAGAATAGATCCGTTGAAGATGGTTCAAATATAATCTAACTGTATTTTTTTGTTGGTATACTTTTGTATTAACATATTCAATTGTTATCAATGTATTTCGAATCCCAAATAAAAATTAACGAATTACTTTTTTTTTTGAGGAAATAAACCAAGAATATGATTCCTTAATAGTTTAGAATTTATTATTTATATATGGTAATTTAATTATAGAATTTCTAGTTAGTTTAGGATTTGTTATTTATACTATTTAGTTAATTATGTTTAATTAGGATTTGTTAGTTGTAATTTAATTTGGTTTTGTTAGTATTATAAATAGAAGAGGCGTTTATTACATATTTTCAATCCAAGTCTCTTACCTCTTATTTGTTCACTACATAGCTCATATACAAAATCATGGCACCAACAACAAGACGTCTTGATGGTGATTTTGGATATGAAAAAGTATTCTCTTCTCATCTTCTTGATGATGATTTTGGGAATGGAAAAGTATTCTCTCAAAACAACGAAAATAATGGAAAGTTGGAGGGAAAGAAGAATGAGTTAGGGGAGGAACTTGAGGAGAAAGACAAGAAGAAGAAAGAGAAGAAGAATCGTGCGGAGAAATCTTGGGAGAGACGGAAGATGATTCGTGCGGAGCGATCTACAAAGGAGAGGCAAAACATGCATTTTTAATCATAGTTATCGAGTTTAATAAAATTATTAATTTTTTTTCGCTTTTTTGCTTGCTGTGTTTTGAGTGTGTTTAGTTTGTTGCAGTTAATCGCTTTTTGTCTTGCTATTTTTTGATTCGTTAGGTTTACAATTCTAGAAATAGAGATAACAAATATCAATAAGCTTATCTCACCCTATGATAATCACTTGTCACCCAATCACATCTTACGCAAGTAGTAGTTATAATCGTATTTCGTAAATTTTAATATAGTATTTTATATATGTATTAAAAATATTCATTAAATGTGTATACAAATTATATTTAGAATCAATTACTAATCAATGTTTATCAAAGATATTGGATTGAATTCTTAAGCAAGCATAAGGAATTGAGTATATTGAGAATAGACCAATTGAAGATGGTTTAAATATAATCAACTGTATTTTTTTGGTGGTATACTTTTGTATCAACATATTCAATTGTTATCAATGTATTAACTATTCAACTGATACATTTATATCAATATATTCAAGTGTATCAGTTGATCGTTATATTTTTTATGTCAATGTATTCAATTGTATTGTTTCTTGTTATGCATTTGTATTCATATGATTTTCCTATTGAAAGGCAAGTACCAAATGCACTTCAATAGTTATAAAGCCCTTAAATTGTTAAATATTTATATTTGCATCAAATTTTGTATTTTGTATTCTTATGTGTTTGTGTTGAAAGATAAGTACCAAATATATATTTTGTATTGTATTCATATGTTTTTTGAACTGAATGATAAGTACTAACTACATTCCACATGTGTATACTTTTCAAGAGTTAGAATTTTTATATTTTCTTGTATTTGGATTCAGCTGTTAAATAATTATATTTATATGCATTTTACATTTAGGTATTAAAAGAAATTTGATAATTTTTACGAATACAACAACACGTTTGACTCAAATGAAAATAATAAAATCACACGCAAATAAATACATCAAGAGATTTTAATGCATTAGATATATAAAAAGACTTGATAATTTTTTACGAACAAAAATGAAAACAATATACATTGACCATAAATGAATATAATAAGAAAATTGAATACATACTTAGCTTATTGGTATTGAATATAAGAAAAATTATCAATATTTATGATCACACACGAATATAACAACGTGTTAGAATAAAAATGAAGATACAAGAAATTTGGTAACATTTGAATACAAGTAATACAACGATGACACAAAATGAATAAAAGAAATTTGACAGATTTTATATTTAGATTTTGAATTCTTCAGAATATCAATGAAACATATACATTTTAGAGTCCAATTTGAAATAAGAATATTTTTAAGGAGTAATTTATTTTAATTCATACATCTTTTACTTAATTTAATAAATTTGTATTTTTGTAGAAAATCACAAAAAAATATAATTGGATATAACAAATAGCAAACTAAAAATATAACTGCAAATTATAAATATTGAAAATATAGTTAAGAATTGTTAATTAAAATCTAATGTTAGCTATTTTTTTATAAAAAAATAATCCTTTTTTTAACATATTCAAAGTGGTAAAAGGCAAGTACTACACTAATTCTAACCTGACCAAATTTGTCCTATCATAATAATCTCAAACCTCGTGAACTTGAAGCCCTACAATAGTTCTTTTCCATAATAACCTCATCATATTTATCTATTTATCGTTATTTTCTATGTGTTCATTTTTATAACTTTAGTATTTCCTCCACTAATTACTTGTCTAATTTCTTTTTATTTGTCTTTTTTTATTTGTCAATTTTGATAAATCAAGAAAGAACAATTTATTTTTTTACATATTATACTCTCAATTAATTACTTTGAAAAAGGTAGAACATTTTGAAAATGTTAAATTTTTAATTCATCCACTTCATAATTAATAAGGGTAAAATGATAAACTCATTATGTCAATCTTTATTTTCTTAATAGGTGTGTCAATTCAAAAATGAACAAATAATTAGGGACAGATGGAGTGTTTAGATCAACTTGCATATATCATACTGATTTTATTTGATAATTATCGCCTTCTATCAGCAACAAAATAATAACTTTAGTATTTAGGTCCATTTATATATTTATCACCTTTTATTAGTAACAATTTGCACTTGTCTTAATTAATTTTACATGATATTTATCATTTTTTATCAACAACAAATATGAAGTAGCTTTATCTAAAAAAATTTTACATAAAATTAAACCATAGTACTCGACCCACGTCATTTTATTTTTCTTTAGCTTTTTCCCCTTCATATATATGAATAATGATAATCTCATCATATCCATTTAATAACTTCAACTTTTTTCTTCTTCTTTGTTTTATAGAATATAATATATATAATTTCTCTTATGGAGCTTACTAATTACTCAAAAAATGTGGTTCTTCTAGTGTTGCTAATTGTATTTCCATTTTCAATTGCTGCTAAGAGCAAGTCACCGTGTGATTTTCCGGCGGTTTTCAACTTCGGCGACTCAAACTCCGACACCGGTGGATTGTCGGCGGCATTTGGTCAGGCTGGTCCACCCGCCGGAGAGACATATTTTGGTGCCCCTGCCGGACGGTACTGTGATGGTCGTCTTGTTATTGATTTCATTGGTAATTATTATAATCTCACTTAAATCTCAATGTTGATTATTGTTTTGATATGCTTGAACGTTTTTTAAAAATACTCTTTTTAATTTTAAAAGATAGTGCATTACATCTTTTTCAGATTTCACTGAAATTGTTATTTCTCAATATTGATGACTAATTACAAACAAATTAAAGTTTTTCTTTAAAACTATTTTACTATGAAGTTCTTCTTACTATTTTATGTTATGCTTGGAATTGCGAAAATCAATTAAATGTCTTTTACCAATTTTTTCTAAATGATTATTAAATATTTTAAATTTTTATTTACTATAGTTTATAGTATATTCTTTACTTAATTTTTAGATTATATAAATTTTTTAGTTAAAAATGGAAAAAAATTATGTCAAAATTCATGATAATAGCTTAAAATTTAACTCTCCAAATTTTAACTATATCATATAAATTAAAATTAAAAAAATAATATTCTTGCAAGAGTGAAATCATCTTTAGAAACTTGTATTGCTCTTAACGTTTAGAGTGAGTTTTTTTGTTTTATATAAGAATTCGATTAATTCAAATTCATCATTTCTAAAATCTATTACAGAAGAATAATACTTTTAGATATTTTTAATTTTTAAATCTCAAACTGCGGTCGAACCATTAAAATTGTAGTCAGAGTAGCGGTGGGGAAGGTAAAATGTGACATTTTTTTGTTTGTATTAGGCAGGTTTATTTCAAAGGCTGAATTAAGAATCCACCGACGCTAATAGCTTCTCATGTATTTGAATTGTAATGTTAAATCAAACTGAATCTTTCTTGTGATGAGTGTGTGGATTTGATTTAAGAGCCTTATTTTTTGGGGTGGGGTGGGGTGGGGTGGGGAGGGGGGTTATTTTGAGCTTTTTTGAGTAAAATTTGTTTTTATTTTTAGAAAAACAGATGTAGCATTAAAACATAATAACACTATGTCAAAAATGATATTTAGCATTAGTTAATAACAATAATTTAATTGCTATCAACTATATACTTCCTTCGTCTAATAATAGTTGTTCATTATATTATTTTGAGATGTCCAACAATACTTGTCCACTTTATGTAATCGATGAATAGTTTTACACTTAGTTCCTAATTTACCCTTATTATTAATTATATTCATTTTCCTATTACATTTTTCAAGACATTGTATCTATTATATTCAAAGGGTGATATAGTAAAATTACACTTCTATTTATAGTTTTTTAAGTAGTGTGTAAAGTCAATAGTGAATAACTATTGTTGGACAGAGGGAGCATTTGTAGCAACAATTATTACTCATTGTAAACCAACTCTTTATTAATGTATATATTTATTATCGCTAAAAATTATTTTTGTAACTATAACTAGTTTTGATACTGGACGTGTTTGGTATAGATGAACATTTTTTTAAAAAAAATTCATGTTCAATTGATAAAATATTTTGAATAATATTTTTTCTTGATTCGAATTGGAATTGTCAAGTCATCCATAACTATTTAGTCAAAACAAGAATTCATTTTGGTCGAATCGCCTAATTTGATTTGTTTATTGGTTTATTGTAGGGCATATCTCATTGCAAGATTCATCGACTGAAATCCATAATTTTATTTCCATTATACTTATTTTCATTTTATTTAGTTAGTAGAACCTTCTAACTATATATTACTCTTCGTTCTTAAAAGTAACTTCTCTTGACAAAAAAAAAAAAAAGTAACTTCTCTTGAAAGTTAAAAATTAAGTTGCTATAGAAAGTTTTCTACTCTTGGTTTACTAGTTCCACTTATATGTTAAAAAAAACTATATACTAAGCAATATTGATGTGGATTTTTTCAGCTGAAAGCTTAGGAATACCACATCTAAGTGCATTCTTAGATGCATTGGGTTCAAATTTCAGTCATGGAGCAAACTTTGCCACAGCTGGTTCAACAATCAGACCACAAAACACAACTCTTCATCAAAGTGGTTTTAGCCCCATTTCATTAAACGTTCAGAGTTACGAATTCAACGATTTCCTTCACAGGTCTCAGATTATTCGTAACAAAGGTAATAAAAATCTATAGTTCATACTTTGTTCTGTAGTCTAATATTCTTGTTTCTGATTATTTTTTTTATAATAATGTGTACAGGGGATGTGTTTAGTAAGTTGATGCCTAAGGAGAAACATTTTTCTGAGGGGTTATACACATTTGACATTGGACAAAATGATTTAACTGCTGGTTACTTCAATAACATGTCCACTGATCAAGTTAGAGCTTATGTTCCTGATGTGATCGATCAATTCAAAACCGTTATTAAGGTACATTTACCTCATAACTTAACTGTATAATAAGATGAGTGGTCTCTTTATAAGGCTTAAACAATCCTCTCCTTTTGAGCTGGCTTTTGGGGCGTGACTATAACTTAGGTCCAAAATCTAATTTTACCTGGTATCAGAGCAGTATTCATCTCACCCAATGTTGAGCTTCCAAATTAAAATTGTCAAGTTATCATAACGGTTTTTCATTGGTCACTCACAGGGTATATACAGTCGTGGTGGTAGATATTTTTGGATACATAACACAGGTCCAGTTGGTTGTCTACCATACGTATTAGATCGTCTGTTAATAACAGCAGGGCAAGTTGATAAGGCAGGTTGTGCTTCTCCTTTCAATGAAGTGGCTCAATATTTCAATGCTAAGTTGAAGGAAGCAGTGATTCAGCTAAGAAAGGATCTTCCATTAGCTGCTCTTACCTATGTTGATGTCTATTCCGTCAAGTATGAACTCATCTATCGCGCTAACAAGCATGGTATGTAAACTAATCGTACATCTCATGATCTCTTGTATGCAAATTATTGAATTCTGTTGAACCCGTAATTAATTTACCCCTGGTTGGTGAGTTTATAGGGTTTGAGCATCCATTACAAGCTTGTTGTGGGCATGGAGGGAAGTACAACTTCAACATAAATCATGGATGTGGAAGCAAGATAAAGGTGAAAGGCAAAGAAGTAATATTGGGAAAATCATGCAAAAATCCATCAGAAAGAATAAATTGGGATGGTGTACATTTCACAGAGGCTGCTAATAAATGGGTGTTTGAACAAATTGTGAATGGTTTATATTCAGACCCTCCACTTCCCTTGAATATGGCATGTCATAAAAAATAAGATTGTACCAATTGGATAAATTAGTTAACCACTTTTTAGCTTTATGGATAAAAAAATCCTAGATCAAATGGATATTGAGTTATTTTGTTGGTGTATTATTAGATTAGATCTAGGAACTAAATAATATTTCAATTTCAAGTAAGAATCTTACTTTGATTCTAATAAACCGATTTCGATTTATGCAAATGTACCTTTTTGTATCATTAGTTAGATTTTGTTAAAAATTTGTGCAAATATAATTCTTGATAAATTACTCTCAACGGTAGACTCCACGTAGTATTTTTTTAAAAAAAAATTGTTTAGTTGTGGTGTCCGTGTTTATATGGAATATAAAATAAATTATTTTGTCAAACGTAATTGAGTTATCATCTTAAGTTGAGTAATTTTATTGATAAAAAATAAAATTCAATATACACGATAAATTATCAAAATTCAATAAACTTACCAAAAAAATTTAGATTGTGATTTAAATATTTTCTCATAACATCTTTTTAGACGGTGATCTAAAAGATCTCTAAGTCAAAAGAGGATCTTCTACTAAAAAAAAAATATTGCAAAAAAAAGGACCACAAACGAAAATCATGACTTGCTAGGTTGCTTTTAGTCTCTTGATTTTTTGTTGTTATTTTCATTTTCAACTATAAAATTGAGTCGCTGAAAAATAATTTATTGAACGACGGAAGTAAAGTTGTGTTGACATTCAATATCATTTTGTTTGCCTTTTTTTTCAATTTTTTTTTATAAACTCTCGTTGATATAGATAAGTCTTGTTTCACAAACTAACCTTATTTCGAGAATAAAATAACTTACGAATTGAATAGAATAAAATACTATTCTTTTTAATTTTTTATATATAAAAATAAAAATCTTTTATAAAAAACACAAAAATAATGAGTAGTAAATTTGTACAAAACTATGAGCTTGTTTGACATTGCTATTGGGATGCCAAAAGTGTTGTTTTTTTCTCGATAAAAGCACTTTTTTTGAAAAAAAAATAGTGTTTGACAATTTCTCAAAATTGCTTTTAAATGGAAGCAGAAGCAGTTTTTCTGCTGTTGAAAGAAGCTAAAATTTTTTGCTTCTTATAAAAAAGCAGAAGCAGAAAATTATTTTCTGGAAGACTAAAATATCCCTCCCATATATACATATTTACTAATATATCCCTTATTAATTAATTAACATATATCATAAATTTGATTAAGTTTCATACAAGAATTTTATTTTTTATTTTTATATAATAATTTTTAATTTTATTTTATGTTTATATACTATTATTATTTTATATTTTATATATTATTTTACGCTTTATTTTACCGAATCAGAAATAAATGTAACAACAACATTTTTGTAGGATTAAAATTATGAAGAACTTTATTTATTTTGTGGTAAATTTTTCTTATATAGTGGTTTAATTTGTGGAATAGTTTTTAAATTTATTTTTCTTGATATTTTAAATTATATTTAAATCATCATGTTAATATTACATTAATATTTAATTAATTGATTTTTGTATTTATGTATAATGTTGATTGAAAATTTGAATATGCATATTTAATTTTTTTTTAAAATCTAATAGATATTTAAAATAGTATCTCTCTATAAAATAATCTTAATATTAAAAGTACATTGATACTTACTTTTTTCGTAATTTGACCCAATCGAAGAAAAAAGATGTTATTCAAACGCATTTCAAGTAATTGTAGTAAAACTTGACTTGTTGACCCCTTGGCTTTTCTGGCGATACGAACGTATTTCAGTACTCTCAAAAACACTTTTTAAAAAAGATTAGTCAAACACGATTTGCTTATCAAAAACACTTTGCAAATGAATTAGCCAAACACAAATTAATTATTTTTTCAAAATACACTTTTTAAAAAAGATTAGTCAAACACGATTTGCTTATCAAAAACACTTTGCAAATGAATTAGCCAAACACAAATTATTATTTTTCAAAATCACTTTTAAAAAAAGCCATTTAAAAAAAAAAAAACTTCTAATTTTTAACAGTAATGCCAAACAGACTCTATATATTCCATTAAAATATGTTAGTAAATAACATATCAAAATTGACTATATAATTTGAGGACCATATGGTCAATTTAAATAGTAGGTAACTAGGTTAGTACAGGTCGAATCCCATGTACATAGATTATGTCAATTTAAATTTTTTTTAAAATCAAGTCACCATTTCCTTAAATTTAGTAGAATCAGATAGTCTTTCAAGCAATAATTAAAAAAAGACTACAAATTAGTCTCAATCTTGAAAAATGGAACGATCAATAAAAATAAAAAAAACCTTTTATATGTTTGGCATCTAATGTAACAGAATATTTGTGATGAGTGATGACCATGGTAACACAAATCTTGATTGTATTTTTGTGTTTAGTGCCAACCCAAATCGTAGGCAATTGCAATTTTGCAGCCATTTTCAACTTTGGTGACTCAAACTCAGATACTGGTGGCCTTTCAGCAGCATTTGGACAAGCTCCTTATCCCAATGGTGTAACTTCCTTTCATGCCCCTGCTGGTCGATTCTCCGATGGTCGTCTCCTTATTGATTTCATTGGTAATCTAAAATCTCCTCTTATTACTAATGGATTGTTACATAGTTTGTACCCTTAAATTGAATAGAAACATGTGTTTGTGAAATAACTGGTCATTTTTTAAGTTTTATTAATATATGAACACTCCTCAAGGAAAATATGTAGGTATAAACATATATGAACTTTGTTGTATCCCTCCTAAAGGGAATTGCTTGTCTTGTATTTTTCCCAATCTGTATACGGGCTATTTTTTTATTTTTTTTTGGGGGAAAGTTGATTTACTACACTTCAAAGTCATTTCTTCTTCGATTATGTTTCCTATTTTATTAACAACCAACTGCAACGAATGCCTTAGTTCTTGCGTTTGGTATGATTTCATTTTCCAAAACCTATTTTCCAGTGTTTGATCAGATAGTCAAAAAGTTTAAAGATGAATAATGATAATTAGCAAACAGGATATTGCCTTGATGAAATGTTTGAGTATTAGAGATTGATTATAATGTCTAAATATTTGTGTAAGAGGCGATATGAAGTTAAGAGTTGAGATAACTGAGGAGGAAAATGACTCTCCCCGAAAAAGTAAGGGTAGTCATTTTATTTTTATGACAAGGAAAACCCGCAATCGCTACCCTTTGGAGCGCACAGGTTAAAACCCCAGCTCCTACATTTTTTTCTCTTTTGGTGGAAAATGTTTTCCTCGAAAAATATATTAAGGTGTTTGGTTACTAGGAAAGATTTTTTGTTATACCTAACTCAACCTTGAGACAGAGGACAGGTTTTTCTTTTCTTGTTATGATTTGTTTGATCAGCTTCTGATGTTTTTTTTGTGTTCCTGATTTTTGAATTGCCAGCTGAAGGCTTAGATTTGCCTTATCTTAGCGCGTTTCTTGATTCGATTGGTTCCAACTTCAGCCATGGAGCTAATTTTGCCACAGCAGGATCAACAATTAGACCTCAAAACACAACCATGGGCCAGAGTGGATACAGTCCAATTTCACTGGACGTACAAGGTGTTCAGTTCTCAGATTTTCATACAAGATCTCAGATAATTCGCCAGAAAGGTACTAGCTTTATTGCGTATACTGCAGATGAAAATAGTATGCTTTTATTTTGGAACAGGCTAGAGTTTTGTTGTTCTTCACAGGAAATATCTTTGGCCAATTGCTTCCCAAGGAGGAAGACTTTTCTCAAGCATTGTACACGTTTGATATCGGACAAAATGATCTCACTGCTGGCTACAAGCTTAATATGTCCACTGATCAAGTAAAGGCTTATGTTCCTGATTTGCTCTCTCAGTTATCCAATGTTATAAAGGTCAGTAAAAGTAAACCAATCTATATTAGTTATCTACTTATTTTCTCTACGAGTTTTGTTCATTTTCTATAAATGCAGAAAGTATATGCAAGAGGCGGTAGATCATTTTGGATTCACAACACTGGACCAGTAGGTTGTTTACCATACGTTATGGATCGCTTTATGATCACAGCAGCACAAGTCGATAAGTATGGTTGTGCTAATCCCTTCAATGAAGTGTCAAAGTACTTCAACCTTCTGTTGAAGAAAACTGTTGTTCAGCTCAGGAAAGAACTTCCTTTAGCTGCATTCACTTATGTTGATGTCTACTCGGTTAAATATTCGCTCATCGGTCATGCAAAGAAGCTAGGTAATCTTATGATCTAACATTTTTATCTTGAACTTGAATTTATTTTAATCTTTTACATGGCATTAGCTTCTAGATTTTGAAGTCTTATGTAGAGAAAAGACTTGCAGTAGTTATTCTTGGATCAAAATTTTCATAAGTTATGCGTCATGTTTAAGACCACAAGATTAAAGGACATTTTGTTACATTTTATGTATCTTTATTTCAAGACCACAAGATTTAAAAGTCTTCTTTACTTTTTTAAACTCCGTGTCAAGTCAAAACCAGACAAACGAATAACGAATTGAGACGGAGGGAGTAACTAGAAATGTATATTTAAAGGTTCTATGTGAAATGACAGGATTTGAGAACCCATTCCTAGCTTGTTGTGGTCATGGTGGGAAGTACAATTACAACAGATTCATAAAATGTGGAAGCAAGAAAGTGGTGAATGGAAAAGAGATAGTGATCGCTTCTTCATGCAAGGATCCATCAGTTCGGGTTAGTTGGGATGGAACTCACTTCACAGAAGCAGCTAATAAGTGGATATTTGATCAGATTGTTAACGGCTCGTTCTCAGATCCTCCAATTCCTTTGCATTTGGCCTGCAACAGAGTTAACAATTGAAATTTGTACTCTTTTCACATACTGTCTTATGTTTCCTTCCTATTTGATTTTTATAGGATTGAATAATCTCCTCTGGTTCATTAACTACATATAGTTTCATGAGTGTCATTTGACTGAAATACAACCTTATTCATTCACTAATAGCTGAGAAAAGGTTTGAGGATACTAATGTTCAACTTTTCACCTTACTTTTTCTTTCAATACTATGACGATTCAATTCACCTTGAGACTGCTCTGGCTTCATGCATTTTCGTGTTTTATATGGAATAACATCTTGAGTTCTTAAGTCCGTGGTTTTAAAGGATGTAATAAGGAGGTATAAAGATGGTAACGTGAGGCATGAAATCACTATTGGAGCTTGTGAGAGTCTAATTTGAACAAATGTACCAGTGTTATTCTGCAATTTTACTGTCACAACCTGCAAATGAACCAACTCCTGTTTCAATTTGTAACTTCATTTGAATAACTAAAGCTCTTTAAATAGTTGCACACTGGCTAGCTTTTTAAAGGATTTATACACAAGTATCAGCCTCATCAAACCTCATTAGGAACAAACTGTTATTGTTCAGCATCTATCTTGAATATCTTGCAAGAAGCATCTACCAGGCGAATCTGAGATATGTGCAATCAAATCTACCTGAAATCATTCAAATCAAACGCCCTGAATCAGTCAAAAAGCTTATTGATTTGATTCATCCTATTGCATTTTTTTGGGCGAGAGGGAGGCTATGAGTCACCCGGGCTGTGGATTTTCCGTTGGTTGATTCTTGAATGTTTCTACAAATATTGAAGACAAAACTGTATACGGGGTATTCCCACATACTAATAAAACTAAATGTGGGATCCCACAGGAAGATAGGCAGAGCAAGGCTTTCTGTGATAAAGGCATATAAGCATGGAAGTACATTTCACAAATAAACATGAAAATCATATCAAGTTTGAAAATAAACATAAGTTGATAACTGAAACTATAAGCTGATAACTCATGAAGTTGAAGCTAATTACACTTCAGTTATGTTAAAGTACAAAAATACTTTTCTAAGTACAAAGAGTCGTTACACATATTGACTCGTGTATGCAAGATGTAGTAGCGGAGTGTATGTATGCCTATCTCCCCAACAAACAATAGCCCCAATGAGCACTCACACAAGGAGAGATCTCTTCTGAGGCTGGAGGTAATCACATCAATAGCTGAACAAGAACTGAGAATAAATATTGAAGGTAACAATTAGTGAGCGACATGAAATATATATATATTTTCAAAAACTAAGCCAAATAACATCAGATTTTTCAGTTGATGGTGCAGCACACACATGTGCATCGCGATTGCGGGCATGACTATCAAGATCACATAGGGAATGCGCGTGAGCTGCCACATTCGTGTGGGGAAGGATCCTGAGTGTAAAATTTGTTTTTAAATAGTAAATTGGGAATGTTTGCATGCTCTAAGGAAGGGTAATGATATTCATTGAGGTTGTTAAGGCAGATCTCTCAACCCAACCTGATTGTAGACACTAGACATCATTTATACTCGTAATTAAGGGAGATCCCTCCTTGAAATAATTTTTGTGAGTAAAGGCTGAAGGGGCAAATGCCTCAAACATGCGATCAACCTCTAGACGTGAGTATCTATCTACATGTGCCAAGCAGATTTGACAACTCCTCTACCAATATATTGAAGGACGTGGTTTGTCAACATTACAAATACCAATAAGTAGAGTAAAAATGTGATTCACAAGTTTCAATCTATCTGAAACTTCGTGCCTAGTTAACATAATCACATAAATTGACATGAAGGAAGTCGACTTGTCCACTTTTCCTTTTTTTTTTTCTTAATTATTTGTCCATTTTAACAAATCAAAAAAAGATAATTTTTAAAAAATTTATTATACCCTTAATTAATTAATTTTAAAAAGGTAGACTTGAAAATTTTTAATTTTTAATTTGTCCACATCATAATTGATAAGGGTAAAATGGTAAACTTACTATATTAATAATTGTTTTATTAATATGTGTATCAAGTTAAAAGTAGACAAATAATTAGGGACAGAGAGAGTACCTAACTATTAAAAAATCTATATATATATATAAAGCTGGATAACAAAAGTCTGACGTGGCACCTCTCTTTGATCAGGATTACCATTTATCTTTTTTTGTCAATTTTTTGATTTTTTTTTTAAATTCTTTTGATCTCTAATATCTGCCAAAAGAAGAAAAAGAAATATTTAAAATATCTTATTTATCTCTCCTCATTATTACTATAATTTATTATATTTATCTCTCTTCACCATTACTATAATTAATTACTTATCCTTAAATTCCTCTTTTTACCTTCTGTTTTTATATTTTTCTACAAATCCTGATTTATTTATCCTTTTTTTTTTAATTATAATTTAATATTATACTTTTTTATTTCTACAATTTTCTAAAAATAAAATATCTTATTTATCTCTCTTTTACTTATTACCATAAACGTTTTATTTACTCTAATAATTACTTTTCCTTAAATTCCTTTTTTTACCTTTTTTTAAGTATAATTTTCTAAAAAAAACTAATTTATTTATCCTTTTATTATCATATTTTAATATTATACTTTTTATA
>NW_006239172.1:258674-259182 GCF_000226075.1 Solanum tuberosum
TTTTACCTTCCATTCTTCTTTATATTTTCATAAAATTCTCATAAGTTTGTAGCTTCTCATTTTTACCACTCATTTACAAGCTTATTCTTTTTAATTTTACACTTTTTCTTTTGAGTTGCAGAAGCTTGGATTTTCTTGTGACAAGAATGGAGGAAAATGATGTGCTAATTTTTTCGAGGAAGCCATGATTTAAAGGTGTATTTGTAACTTCTTTTTATTTTGTTATATATTGTTTATGCTCTGTTTTTTTTTCTTTTTCTTGATTTATTGTGATTTTAACCTTTTAAAGACTTCAGGTATTCTATTAGAATATTTCAATATGAATCAAGAATCAAGAATTTAGAATACTTGAAAAAAATTATGAGATATTCAATTTCATTTTTCAAAATTAAGCGTATATGGTGATGGACCTTCACTATTTGAAAAATAAGAATAGCATGATGAAGTTCTAATTTAGATTCATATAATTGCTATTCTTTCTAATGTCATGTTCTAATGACATAATGTA
>NW_006239172.1:259457-260452 GCF_000226075.1 Solanum tuberosum
TGTTGCGATTGTGGAGAAAAAGGATCTTTGAGCAAAGTCCAACACTAAATTATATTATTATTTAAGTCTTTGTAAGATTTTTTTTAAATTTTTGAAATTTTAGTTCTTATTCTTTTGGAGTTGTTCCCTAATTTAATTAGATGAATAAATTTATTACTTCTATCTCTAAAGCTATATATAATAATTAAAGTTAAGCATAGACAATGAGATGTGCACTTTTCTATGGCCAATAAATCTATTTATCTTTTTTCTTCTTTATTTGATTTTTTTTCTTTTCATATTTTAATTTATTGTTGCAATTTTTTTAAAAAGGCAATGAAAAAGTATGAAGGCAATGAAGAGGTGTAAAGGAAAAGAACATAAGGAAAATAAACATTCACATTTGTTCAATTTGTTAATCAATAGTCACAATTCACAATATTAAATACTTCATTTTATCTTTCCTATAATTGATTCTCAATTTTAAGAACTTCAATTAATTTGATATTACTTCTAATTTAATAAATTAGCCTACTATGTTGTTATGAGTTTATCAATTTTTTGGCTAACCTTTTCATATTACATTAATGAAATGACACACCCTTTTATATTGTGTTTTAATGGAGGATAAATAAATTTCTACATACTCCATCATTTACCATATTTTTTTTATTCAAATACTAAAACATATTGAACTTGCATTATGTTCAAGTGCAATCATGGCTATCATTACTACTCATAGCAAGGCAAACTTAGAAGGGTCGGACATGTGCTTAATTTGTTTGGGTTAATATAGTTAGAGGGTCGGACATGGGTTAAGATAGCTAGAGGATCGGACATGGGTTAAAATTGGATGATATGTTGTTTTTAAAGAAAAACAGGTAATTTTACTTGATTTGGAGTTTTTCATGCAATTGAAGGATACGAATAATAAATTTGTAGATGGTGGAGTTATGGATGGTTGCATAGTATAACATAGGATAAAGTTAATTATTAAAACAAAAGTTGATAAGTAT
>NW_006239172.1:260501-302475 GCF_000226075.1 Solanum tuberosum
TGGACAATATAATATAGTAGAGTATATAATTAATCGGAAAGAAAATTAATTCTAACACATATCTTAATGCGCACGCGAAGCGCGGCTACATTCCCTAGTTGATTTATAATACTATATTTTATGTATCTATCTGTATTTAATTGTATTTCAAAAAATGAATGTACAAAAAAAAAAGATATAAGGAAAGAGAAATAAAATTAGTTGCTAGTTGGACCCACATTTATAAGACCCTCGTGGACCAATTGAGCGACGGCATTGGACCGTTTTCCTCTCAAACAGAGCATTCGCATTGAAATCCGATCATAAAGAAAATGCTGCTCTCTGCATTGCCTCCGCAGAATCCATTATCCAATCCCACCCCACCCCCTCACTACCCCCCTACCCTCCTCTTCTCCCCCGCTATCTTCTACAAAGCAGCAGCAACTTCAACTATTCACGCTTCTTCCCATAGGCTACCACTACTCACTCTCACCAACGCCGCCGCTACCTCCTCCACTACTCTCCGGCACGTGAGTGGCACGTGCTCCGATGACGATGGAGACGGAGACGGAGACAGTATGGTTACTTCGGCGTCAGCTGTTGCTGCGGCGATACGGAATGCGTCGACGTCACCGGTGGAGTTCATTCAGACGATTGAAAAGGATGATGGTAAAAATAGAGGTTTGGTGCTACCCAGTGTTGATTTTCAGAGACTGTGCCTTGAACAATTGGAGCTGTTTCGCCGTATAGTTCATCCTGACTCTGTTCTTTCCGTAAGAAACGTTTTCCTTGTCCTTCAATTAATGATTTGATCGAAAGAACATTTCTATATTACAAGTTAGTTTCATCAGCTTAAGCATCTTTATGTTTATGTCTATTATTGCTGGGTGTAATGCTTTGGATCATGAATTTAAGCAGTTCTTACCTACTGTACGAAACTCTGCTTGCTTTTCTACTTTTTGAGTTAAGATAATTTTCTACATTCTTCCAGCTATAGTCTTCAGCAATCTGTACCGCTTTAGCCGTTATTAAGTTCATTGTGCCTTTTATTAGGTCTCCTATTTCCTGAATTGAGTGCAAGAAGGTCTAATACAGTGAAATTTTCAGTTTAGTTTCTGTGCTGCGCTTGCCTATTAGTGCTTGTACTTTTGTTTTCTCTGCTCTTCGGCAATTACATTGGTGTTAAGTAGAATATAGTTCATTTTCCTTTCAGGTCAAAGTTGATAAGGGAAGTCTAGTGTTGAGCAATACTGTAGCATGCAACATGCTCTACTTTTCCTTTTTAAGAAAACGAGCTTCCACCATGAGCAGTAGGCAATGGTAGTGGAGCTTAAGTGTCTCAAGGAACTTTCACTCTTCTTCCATTATCTGGCAGTATGTGCTGGTAGAGAAGAATGACATGATGCTCTCTTTAGATCTAGAGATACTATAGAGATTGTAAACCCAAAGACTTCTTTAAATTAACTTTTGTAATCTGTTACATGATTTCTTTCTCTTTTTTTGTTCTATTGTTATTAGACAAGAACTGTAACATGAATTTTCGGCGTACCCACTGATACATGGCAGTTTTTATCTTCCACTGCAACAAATTTCTAAAAATCAGTACTAGCAGGTAGACCCAACTGAGTAAAGTCATCTCAAATGGCCAATTGGATGAGTTGCAATCAAGTCGGGAGTAGTGGTTGATCCATTGATAGCCTAGTAGGGAAGACATCTTATGAAAGATTTAAATCCACTGAAATTTGGACAGGGGTTATTGAAAAGTTTGAGAGGTTGGCAACATGGCAAATGCAATATCTCTCCTTTGGTGGTAGAGTAACACTTATCAATAGTGTTCTAGACAGTTTACCTACTTATTACATGGCCTTGCTCCCAATGCCAAGTGAGGTTATAGAACAGATTGACAAGATAAGAAGGGACTTCCTCTGGAAAGGCAACAGGGAGAAACACAAATTTCATCTCATCGAATGGGAGAAGGTCACACAACCAAAATACCAAGGAGGTCTTGGCATTAAGAACCTTGCAGCCCACAACAAAAGTATGATGATGAAGTGGCTTTGGAGATACAACTTGGAAGACGCAGGGCTCTGGAAAGAGGTCATCATAGCTAAGCATGAAAGGTTGAATCAATGGTGCTCAAATATTACTACACTTCCTTACGGAGTGGGACTATGGAAGAGTATTAGGATGTTGTGGGATACATTTGATCAGAACGCTTACTTTGAATTGGGCAATGGTTTACTCCTAAAATTTTGGACAGACAAATGGCTTGGAAATACCACTCTTCAGGAGGATTTCCCAGATCTGTATAGAATTGAGATCCCAATTCTGTTATTGCTGCTAATAGAGAAGGGATCAATTGGGATCTGAGATTTAGAAGGAATATGCACGATTGGGAAGTGAATGATCTGGTAGACCTTTTTGCTAGACTACAACATTGTCACATTAATCTCCAGGCAGCTGATAAGCTCAAATGGGGACACCAGAAAGGAGTTTATACAGTCAAGGACGGGTATCAATAGTTGTGCTCTAGAAACCCCGTTATAGCTAACTGCCCCTGGAAACTCATTTGGAGGACCAAGCTACCATCTAAGGTAGTTTTTTTTACCTGGATAGCTCTATATGAGGCATGTCTCACCCAAGACAACATAAAGAAAAGAAAAATCCAGTTCCCAAACAGATGCTATATGTGCAAAAAAGAGGCTGAAACCCCAGACACCTTCTTCTTCATTGTGAGGTGGCCTCAGAATTATGTAGCACATTTTTTTGTCTCTCTGGCATCAATTGGACCACACCCCTCACTGTTAAGGATGCATATGAGAGTTGGAGTCTATGGAAAGTTGACAAAGACCATCAAGAAGATCTGGATTATGATACCTGCTTGTATTTTTGGTGTATTTGGTTAGAGAGGAACAAGAGATGTTTTGATGGAGAGTCAACTGCTTTAGGCATTTTGAAGACTAGGTGCATTGAAAATTTGTTTAGTTGGTCCAACTTGTATCCTGCTGTTAATGCAGAACAACTTCAGGATTTTACTAACTCATTAGCTCTGGCTTAGATAGTTTGTATAGTTAGCCAGAGATTTTTTTGTAAGCTCAAATGCCATATCTTGTAAATTTTGCATCTTCTTGATGCTATTATTAATACCACTTATCTTATCAAAAAAAAGAAAAAAAAAGGTGAAGTATACTTTTCCTAGGACTACAACCCCTCTTGTGGATATCATCAACTGGTCCTACTTCGGGCAACCTGAATCTCTATCCTCCTCCACACATTATTTTGTTCTTTCATTTTCACCAGTTTTCTTGAACCCATTAGAAATAATCTAAAAGTATGGACAAACTAGAGTCCTCATAAGGGAGTGGTCCAGAATAGTGTTTTTAAAGGTGCACTTAAGCCTTGAAGCGAGCTCAAAACATGTTGAGCGCTTCGCCTCACTTAATGTGCACTTCAATCTCGTCATCTAGCTTCTAAGGTATATTTTTCCTTGCCAATGAGCCTCTTCTGAAAAGGCGATACTAAATAACTGATATTTCACTTTATCGAAATATCTTTCTAATTTCTTTGTTCATATATTTTGTCATTCCTGCTTATAATTAATATATATATATATCGAACCTTGGAACTTTTTTTGCGCTTTTTGCTTTTATCATTTTCTCCCTTTGCGCCTTTTTTCATTAAAGCCCACACTTTATTTACGATTAAGCCCCAATGAACCTTAGGGCTTTTTTGCGCTTTTTGCTTTTGGTGACACTGATCCAGAAGGTTAGATAAACTTGTGACACTGGATTGGATGCTCAAAAATAAAGTTCTGTTTGGAACAATATAAGTGATTAGATTGAGAAGATAAAGGAATTCTAACTATCTTATTATCCTTTAACAATATAACATTGACAAATCAAATGAAACCAAGTTATTTTATTCTTACTACAGTACTTTGCTTAAACTCTATTTTACTTTGTTTCATTTGATAACTCTCAACATCTCCCATGTTTGGTTGGGTTTCATGTGTTGTGAACAGCGGATTATCTTTGTCCTATTTTCTTTTGGATTTTCTAAATTATAGAAGGTCAAGAACCAAAACCAAAACTAAAGAGGAAAGTCCCCTGGCTCTTGTGGAGATATAGACTTGAAACAATTTTGCCTTTCTACTTTGCTTGTGCTAATCTAGTGAATTGCAGGTTTATGTAAGACCAGCTGGTAGCTATGTAATGGACCGCCTAGAGTTGCAGCGGGTTATTTTACATCCACGTGTTAATGCTACTGATCTAGTGATTCTAATTGGTAACTTTAGCATTCCAGCAGGCTTAAGAATTGCTGAAGCAGCTCTTTCAAGGCAAGAGGTACATCAAATAATTCTTCAAATTTATTTTGCACTGAATTATGACTTTACTGTGTTTGACTAGTCCTATTCATCTTAGGCAGAGTTACTTCCCGAGCTTGGAGCTGTGGTGTTCCCTATGTTGAAACACCCATTTATTGTTGGATTTTTAGTTGCGGAACTCCCAAGCACTACATGGGATAAGGGAGGGCTTAATGTTAAAGGATGGCCTGCCCAGGAGGAGACTTTTCCTTTACCTCCTAGCACAGATTTGAAATCATTGAATATCAAAACTTCAAGTGACCACTCCTTTGAGATGTTAAAATTTACAGCTGAGCAAAGATTAAATGCAATAAATATTTCTCGTTCACTTGCAATGGCTTATGTCATGGATCAGGTACAATACTGATATGACAAAGGTGCTAAAAAATATATGATGTCTAGAATTCACTGCATTGATCTACATTCCTCTTATATATAATTATTTCTTCTAAAATATGTAATTACTCTAACATCCAAAAACTTGTAATAGTAGTATCTGATTGAACTTAATGAATCTTTGTATATGTTTGTTACCACCATGGAAATAAAAGAGACGGAACCAAACCTAAACAGATCCTAAATATAACGAAAATATTGACATATACGTCTATAATGTTGACACTATTACATCCTTTTAACTATTTTGTGTTTATTGCCATGAAATGATTTCTTCTTTGAGCATTTTGTTATTTATTATTCTTGTTCTCTTACTTTCCAGTCATGCACAGTAGTTTTGTCATAAATCTATCTTTGATATATTTTTGTTCTAAAACTAACTAATGCGACCCTTTCAGAAATCAATTCTGCTCCAACAGTCCACCTGGCAAAATAATATCAGGATGAGCAACTTGGTTGAGCAAGTAAGATTTGCACTGCAGCTGCACCTATATATGCCAGCAGTTTGAGGTGGTGACAATGTACACTATACAGATTAAGAAAATAATCATTTTTTTATGAATCTTTAATGTGCAGATTCGGGGTTCTCTTTCCAGTATTCGAACTTTGAGTAAGATGTTATCTGTTCAGATTAGAAAGAGTGAGGTATATGGCTCAAGAAATTTACATCCCCAATTTTTTCTTTATCCTGCTTCACTTTCTTTTGCCCCCAAATAATCGATTACTTTTTAGTGAATTTTTTTTTAATCATACTTCTAATGAAGAGTTAATCTACTCATATGACCCTATGCAGATTTCATATGACATTGTTCAAGACATTTTGGAGCAAGGTGATTGCTTGAGTGATACTCTTAAGGGACTCCAGGATGTTGTTTCCTTAACAAAGGTACTTCACTAACTGTGCCTCTCTCTCTCACACTGTTCTTCTGTGTGACTCTGACTGAGAAAGGAGGGAGAAAGATTGAGACGAGCCCCCTTATATGTTTAAAACAGCTATGACTTTCCCGGAAACTTGGAAAGGGTACAAATTGAGTTCATTCAATGCTAAGAGCAAGTTGGCAGCTTCAACAGGACGGTGTAAGAGGACGTAAACTCTTGTCATGAACTAAAATATCTAGCTCTGGAGGATATTCATAGTACTAACAGATTGAAGTTATCAAAAAGCACTTAGAATAATTGCAAAAGATAAACGTCCAATGATTGTTGAAGGTTCATTTACACTTCGCCAGCTTTGTTTGCCTTAATTTTTGTCTTGCCTATTGGTGATTTTGAGAATAACAAAGATAAAATATTGAATATATTGGCTTATACCTTTTTCAGGCTAATATAATGCGCTATAGTGAAGAAACATTGAAAAGGATGCCTAAATCAACTCATCCTGATCATGAGTCGGTGAGGTCACAGTTATCCGATAACTTGTCTCAAAAGCTAGAATCTTTCTCTTTAAAATCCAAGGATCTAGAAATGCCAATGCCACCTATTGCTCTTGCCCCTTTACGCCAGGAGGGAATCAGGTACACTTTTGGCTTTCAAACTATTTTCGTTCTAGAGACCTATGGTCTCGAAAGCTATTGCATTATGTCAGCTTCAAATAATGTTTATGTATATGACAGCACGGTACATACTAAATAATTCTAATATTTCCTACTCTCGTCCTCCAACCGTCAACTTCCTGAGATTTTTGCTTGATGGTTCTCCTTTTTGTGGTTGCCGGACACTGCAACACAAAATCAGTGTTATTATGGAGTAGATTAGGAGTTCGGGAGATGGTTCTCTTCTTGTAACCTGTGGTGCTGATTGGTTAAGAGAGGACCTGCAATCTCTCGAGTTAAAGTACTAAAAAACTGGAATAATTTTCTGCACACATTTTATTGAATTCAAATAACTGCCTAAAAATAAGGAAACAACTTCCTAATACTCCCTCTGTTCCAATTTATGTACTGGTGTTTTGACTAAGCATGGAGTGTAAGAAAGAAAGAAAAACTTTTGAAACTTGCGGTCTAGAATAAGCCATTAATATTTTGTGGCTATATATCACCCCATTAAGGGTAAAATGGACATTTTAAATTTATATTGTTACTATATGTAGAAATGTGTCTTTTCTTTTGGGAACTGACTAAAAAGGAAAGAGTGACAAAAATTGGGATGGAGCAAGTACTATTGGAATGAGAAAGTGGAGAAATAACTCCCTACTGCAAACCACTGCTACAAAGAAATAGGAAACAATAAACATAACTAACAGACAAGATGAAGTCATCATTTTTTTTTATTTTTCAAAATTTGCATGTGTGAACCTTTGGTAGACTTAAGAGGGTGCTAACACTTTCCATCCTATTTCTCCCTTAAGCTTGCCTATATTGATGCTTCTTGTATTGGGCGACGAGTCTGGGAATACTATGCAGATTGTCCTTTTTTTTCTAGTTTGATGCCATATGATGATTTATGGAGTCTTTAATTGTGTGTTGGTGCCTAGCTTGTGGAACAACACTTTGATTTTGGAGAATGCTGACTATTCCTTCTTTTTTCATCTTTTCCTGTCATCTCCTTCCTCAAAAGACCATGCAACATTTCTGATGTACTGGTGGATTTGGTGGGAGCAGTGGTGCCTTTAGCACACGAGCAGAAGAGAGCTGTTTTACTTTCTGAGGTTCCAAGATCTTTACAGGTACCCATTGAAGAGCCTGCTCTACGCCAGGCTTTGGGTAATTTGATCGAGGGTGCTTTATTGCGTATACAAGCTGGTGGGAAGGTTGAAATCATTGCAAGCGGAGCACCTGCAGGGGGTGCTCTTGTTATAATTGACGATGATGGCCTTGATATGCACTATATGGTATGTGTCATGAAATCTATTCAATATCATGATCACCGAGACAATGCCTGATATTAAGATGATAAAATGTGGCACTTAAATGCGAATATGAACTTAATAATAGCAAAGGAGTGTGCTCATGACTAAATTTATCAAGTGGCTTGTGTGTGATAGAATTGAAGTATTGTGTCTTTTTACTTTTGTATAGACGCAGATGCACTCTCTAGCACCTTTTGGGGCAGACTTATTTTCTGAAGATAGGGTAGAGGACAACATGACATGGAACTTTGTGGCTGGACTAACTGTTTCTCGAGAAATACTGGAGAGTTATGGATGTGTAGTGCGGGTGATCTCACCAAGAGTAACAGATGCTGCAATTGGAACCGGAGGAACCCGCATAGAACTCTGGTTTCCCTCTTTTTCTGCTTCATCTGTCGTAGATGGCCCTTCTCATGAGGCTTAACAAAGATTGGGGATTCCACTGTCATTTATCTAGTTGTTTAAAGAACAAAAACATACAACAAATTCCTGCTTAATCCTTTGCAGATCCTGAGATGGATAATTTGGAAAGAGCTTGTACTTTAAAGATTCATCTAGTGACACAAATCTGCAAATGACTATTTCCTCTCCTACTGGGGGATTGAACAAAATGAAGGTATAGCTAATAATACCAGAAGGATGGATGCTGCAGGAGAATTTAGGCAATCCTTCTTTTGGCTTCGTCTAACACTTCCTCTTGCTGGTCAAGCCTTCTACAGAAAAACAATGCTAGAAGACTTCTGCATATACTTTAGCGTAGTAGTTATTTCCATTACCAGTTTATTATCCGTTGTGTTGCCACAAAATATTGTGATTGATTATGAACTAATTGCATGGGTAGAATCTGCCTATTGTATAAATCAACTTACCTCTGCAGATGTTCCAGTTTGAACTATTTGCATTGCTGGGACGTTTATTGGACAGAAACTAGCGGAAGAGTAAACACACAAGCTCACTTTTGAGTCTTAGTTGCCACAAGTTCCTGAAATCCTTCCCTGCTGCTATGGTTTTTTTTTTAGCAATGTTGGGTATCAGAGTGAAAATATATCAATGCCTTTCATGTAAATTTTAAATGGCAAAAGCTTCTTTATCAGCTTATTCTGTTTTTTCTAATTTATTTTTCTGATTTGTGTAATATCAGTTATTTTGGGAATGACTCATATTTGCTTCTATGCTTTTGACTCTTTACCTCGTGCATAAGCAGTTTGAAATATCACAATTATCATACTACAATGTTGGTCTAAAGTTATACCCTTCCATCTCCAGATGCTTTGCATTTTCTCTACTTTCAGAAATTTGTAGCTTAGTTATGTATAGGAATAATAATGGGGTTGCGTGTTCTATAGTTTTGTAGTATCATATAATTTGAATTATTGAAAAAAGTTCCAAGGTAATTTGTTTTGTAGAAGGGTAAAAAATATCTTAAAACTATGCAAAATGAAATAAACATATCATTATAAACATAACAAATGATTGTTATAACGAGATTTGACGGCAAAAACTTCTGAAATAATGTTCTTCGTTACAGATATGGAAGCAGAAATGGGTGCAAATGGAGGACCAGTTTACCAAAAAATGTCACCCATGTTTTGGCCATGGATGAAAATTTGCTTCTTTCGAAACTTGATAAAGAACGTTAGATTCGCTCCAAAACTGTGAGCTTTATTAATCTTATGCTTTGGAGACTCTTTAAATTGAGACATTACATGTTGTTTTTATGTTGTATGGTTAAATGGGTCTTAATATTATTGCTTCCTTCAAGTATCTTCATAATTCAAGGAGACGAGATGATTAATGTTAATGTTGCATATCGTTATGATCAGTGGCAGAGCTAGGAATTTATCCAAGGAGACGAGACGATTAATGTTAATGTTGCATATCGTTATGATCAGCGGCGGAGGCGGAGCCAGAAATTTCACAAAGGGTGTCCAGAATAGCACAACAAAAGCTCTTTTCAAAATGTAGAACTAGTGAGATTCGAACACGCGCACACTACCTAATTCCAAGCATCTAAAACTACTGGTTGTGTTAAGGGTGTCCAAAATATGTATTTAATTAATTTATGTATCATTTTACTTGTATATACAATAATATTTTTCAGACGAAAGGTGTCCAATTGGACACTCTAACAATCATGTAGCTACGCCTGGTTATGGTTATATCACACATCATACTAGAGTGGAGAAGTGAAATGGAGGCTCGCATTTGGGGTGTTGTGCAATGAGAATATACTGACAAGGTTTAAAGCTAAATTCTACGGAATGGTGGTTAGACCAACACTATTGTATGAGACAGGGTGTTGATCAGTCAAGAGTGTCCATGTTCAATTGATGAAGAGAACAAAGATGAGGATGCTCAAATATTAAGAGAAGTGAGAATGAGATGGTTCAGATATGTGAAGAGATGGTGGGAGGATGCGGAGAAAAGGATATGTGAGAGGTTCGGTGTAGAAGTGACCTTAGATAGGAAGATATGAAGGTCGAGAATTATGGTAGAAAGTTAATGGATAGTTGAGTGTTGTCATATTTTTTCTCTCTTTAATTTGGGGCAGGGGAAAGGGAAATGGAGATCAGAGGGGATTACAAGGTGATGTATCGAACCCTCACCAAAATGGTGGGAGTTTAGGTACCAACCAACTAAGCTACTAAGATTCCCAGTGTTGTCATACTTCCAATGACCAATAGTATGATTTAGGTATTAAGGTTTGCTACACTTTATCCTCCCCAAACTCCACGTGTGGGATTAACTAGGTATGTCATTGTTGTGTATTAATATACTCCTATTTTGTTGTCTTTTTTCCATTCTTACTTTCCTGCGTCGTTTTTGTTTTTGAGCCAGTGGTCTATCACAAACAACCTCTTTACCCCACAAAGACAAAAGTAAAATTTCCATACCTTTCTATATCTCATGTGTGAAATTATACTTAATATATTATTGTTATGATGTCGGTTTACTAGTTACATTTCTAGATTTAACAAAAGAAAAAAAAAAGAACAAATGGTTGGTACTATACTATGTACTTATGATGTAATATACTTATGGTTGGTACATACTATATACTAAATATATATTTATGATGTGGGGGGAATTTGAAAGAAATATGTGATGGGATGAGCCAACTACCTCATTCTTGAATAGTTGTACATTTCTGTTACAAGTCTAATATCATGCCATATGGACCAAGCTATATCATATAATCAGTCAAAAGTCACAATTCTACCAAAACTCCACCGGTGAAACCCAATCCCAACGCCACACATTTCTATTAAATAATAAATAATATTTTTAAGATGAAAAATAAGAAGAAAATACGAATATATAAGTATGACGTTTTATAATGAAATAAATGAATAGAATAAAAAATTAATTAAAATTTTGAATATCTATTTATACAAATAAAAATAAGGGAAAATTACGCGGTTAAGCAAACTATACTACTTAATTATTCATCATAACTATAGTTTGTTATAAGTACCACTCACGGCTAACATTAACTATTAATTACGTGGGCTGACTTCAAGTTTGTATATGTATAATTCACCACATTTGTATAATTCGCAACTAACAATTCTTTGTTTGATTTGTATTTGTATATGATGATTTGTATTTGTATATGACGATGATTTCCTTTGGTTTTTTAGTTTTTTCATCATATACATTCAATTTTTTTGTGTATAACTTTTTAATGTTTGTATAAACGTGTAGTTTTCGGATTTTGTATAATATAATTTATATAATGTAATTTGTATAATATATTTTTGTATAATTATTTAAAGTTCATATGTTTATGTTTGTATCAATTCATTATTTCGAGTTTTATTATATTTGTATAATTCCAGACTTTATATTACTCAATTATACAAAAACACACGAATTATACAAACGTACCTGCGAATTATATAAATTATTGTCCTCTTTCGCTCGCCTCTCTCCTCCCTCTCACAATCTCGCTCGCCTCTCTCATCTCTCTCTCAATCTCACTCGCCTCTCTCCTCCCTTTCCCAATCTCGCTAGCCTCTCTCATCTCTCTCTCAATCTCGCTCGCCTCTCTCCTCCTTCTCCCAATCTCTCTCTCTCCAGAATATACAAATACATATGTATAATATACAATTATCTAACCGATATACATATACAATTCACCTCTCTCCCACTCTCTACCCTCTCTCGCTTGCCTCTCTCCTCCCTCTCCCAATCTCGCTCGCCACTCTCCTCCCTCTAACATGTAGCTACGAATCGTAATTAGTAAACTATAGCTATGGAGTGTAATTAGGCTATTTTTGGGTGACTATATGCGAAAGTTCCTCTAAAAATAATAGGTAATAATTTTTTTTATAAATATATTTCAAAGTAGATAATACAAAATAATTAATAAAAATAGATGTATGTTTTATAACAATTTAAATTTTTTTTTGTCTATTTATATTTTAAAAAATATTGCATTATTAACCATCGAAACTCATTTATTACTTATTACTTGCATTTAATACATACTTAATAGTTATTATTACTTGTAAAACTAAAACAACAAACATAGAAAAAAATAACATTAAATTTTGTGAAAAATCCATAAAAGGATTATTCTACTTATAGTATTAAAGAACTCAAATAAAAATTATTAAATACATAGGTTGAGAAAAATAAATTATACAATATAAATATATATTACAATAAAACCTCACTAAATTAATATACCATGTAATATAATTATTTTGTAGAGGTATTATTTAATCGGTAAATTAATATTTATTAATTTAAAGAATGTTTTGTTACCGCAAAATTCGTTCGGGAATTAAATCTCATAGAATTTAAATGAACCCACTTGTGAAAACTTCATTCATGAACTTGAGGTCATGATTAATGATCTCACTTACTGCAATAGAATAGACGTTAATAACCTGTTGGATGGGTGAAAATGATACATGTTCAGAGGTCTAGAGCTTAGAAGAAATTCTGGATGCTATTGAAAAAAATAATGTTGATGATGATAAGATTGAAGATGATACAATACCTTTGGAACCAATTACGCGCAAGGAAACACTGATCACATTTAGAACTCTTCACAATTTTATGGTGCACTTTGAAAAACCAACACCAAAACTTTTGGATGCAATAAGAAACGTTAGATATAAGCTTCAACTAGATTTAAATTTTAACAAAAAACATAATACAATAGAATCATATTTCACTAAATTGTCTTAAATATATTTGTTCTTTTAAAGAATTATTAATTTATAATATTAATGAAACCATATATTTATATAGGGGTCTTCTGAAAATATATTATCTTATTATCTTATCGAAACGAGTAATTTTTTCCATTGACCCAAGTCAAAACTGGAAGAAAATATTATGTTAAAGAGGTTTTTAATTAATCAAGATTTAATTTAATAAAATTTTACTGTATATCGATGGAAGATTAAAAATATAAAAAATAAAATAGATGCTGCATAAAATAAAGGGGAAGAATATCTATAATTCATAGTCAAAGGAGGGAACTTGATTTTTAAAGCAAGTTGGAGAGCGTAAATGATTTTTTTACCCATTTTAGGAATTAGATAAGTCAATTCTAATAAGAGTCTAGAAGCAGACATCTCTTCATCGATATGTCTACTTCATGTCGAGGTATTTTGGAATTTCAAACCTCTTCATTGTTGTGTTTGATCCATTCCGAGAATATTTTTGAAATTTTAATGTCTATATATACTTTATAAGCATTTTACAAATGTTTTTCACTAATAGTTTGGTCTCATATCAATATAATGAATTTTTTGTTAAATAAATGAGACCTAATATGAGTAAAATATTGATATTTGTCAAATAAAAAAATATGTCTTTTGTTTTAGACAGATTAAAAAAAGTCACATAAATTAAAATTAAAAAAATGCATAAAATCGCTTTTAATATAATTATTGAGTCTATACTAACACGAGCCTTTGTATCTAGTTTCAATGCAACCATCCTATAGGACTCACTGCTCCGGTTATCAATCAATGAAAGGTACATATTAAAATGTCGACATAACCATCTTTTAGAAGATTTTTTCAATTTACGCTTTGTAATCAAGCTAAAAAAAGACTAGACAAATGGTGTGCTAAATAAGATGAGGTCAAAGTTTCCTCCCTTGTATTCCCAGCCAAATGTTCTGACCTTTCTCCCTTAAAGGTCACAATCATGCAATTAAAATCATTTGAATTGTTTCATTTTAATTATATGTTCTCATTTGATTATTGTTATAATAATTAGTCAACCTTATGATGGTTACGTATCCTACACATGTTATGAAATCAATTTAAGTTTTTTTTTAACATATTGTAAACAAATAAACAAATAATGAGGCGTGAAATGTCTCGTTAGTTTTCTGTTACAATGTCCATTCAATAAAATTATATAATTTGAATATGTCAAAAAAATAAATAAATTAAATTTAGAGGGGTTGAATTAATTAGTGAAAAGGAAAATAAATTTTGTCCCAAAATTCTTAAATTAAATCATTTGTGAAAAATTGAAGTCGAGAGAGCAACAATAACGGTATAAAATGAGACTTTCTTCTCAACTCTTTAAGAGTTAGAAAAAGTATTTTAATATATACAACACAAAATTCTCATCTTCATTACCAATGAGAAAAAAAGTTCATATCTAAAGTGAACTTTAACTTCAAATTTTTCCTCCATTTTTCATTCACATTACATTTTATTTTTAAATCTTAATCTTTAAAGATTCAAAACCCAACAATAATTGTATCTTAATTTGAATTACTCATTACTAATGTAACAATTGACTAATTTAGTAGAGTATTGACTTAATATAGGTATATAGCTTATGTTTAATTGGTAGGCATAACTATATATTGTACTTTGTTTTAATTTTAATTAATAGATATGATAATTTAATTTCAGGTTTTATTTCATTTCACTGTATTTCATTTTCTAAAAACACGTACAAAAATGTTATTTTATTTATTTTTTCTCTTCAATGTCTTCGTTCTTCTCCAAGAAGAAAATTACACTTTTCTTCTTATTTGCTTGACTTTTAAACAAATAGTACTAACTACTAATTAAACTTGGTCAAATACTATTACTTGCTAAGTATTATTAATTACTTTCACCCTTTAATGGACCATTGGATACTTTTATTAGTCAATATTTATTTGATTCCCCCTCCCCCCCATTCTGAAAAAAAGTGGCTTTAAATTTGTTGGAACATTACCTTTTGTATTCTTGAATCTCCATCTTGGCCAAAATGCTTCTTTACTCTAATTATGATTTATGAGAAGTGATTTGCAAATCATATGAAGGAAAGAAAAAACTCTAATTAAAGTTTAAAATAATACTAATAAAATAAGTTTAATGGAAGAATATAAAGTGTGATCTCTAGGCTGTGAGGTAATTTATAAATATATTGATCCTTTGTAATATTGTGAGTTGTGACTTTAGTAATCCCTTACTTTGTCACTCCATCCACCGATCATAGTTAGAAGTTTAGATGATCATTCAATTTTGATCCTAATAGTCACTTAACTTTGTTAAGTCAATTTTTGTGATCATTATTTTCAAAAAATATATTTCTCAATAGCTATTTAATAACGTGATAATTGTAAAATTTTAGAATAAAATATTTTGTTCTCAATCTATTTTTCTTTTGTTCTTTAATTTGTTTATTTTTCTTGTTATTCTTCGTTAATTAAATATTAATTTTAAAATTTTAACAAATATATTTAAATTTTTTTATAGTTGTCACATCATTAAATATGTATCGAAAATTATGTTTCTGAAAATATAATGATAATGAAAGTAACTTGATAAAGTTGAGTGATCATCCATGCTTCTGATCCCTATCGATTAATATATATATATATATTTCCTTTAAAGCTTTATAAGTTAAGTGATTATTAAATATGTGAGATAAGATTTATAAGAATATCTCATAAAATGAAATATTTCATGAGATTTGTTATTCTTATGCACCCACATACCGAACAATGCCTAAGTAATTAATTTTATAGTTTACCTAAATTCCTCTAAAATATATGTCCCATCAGGCAAAAAAAAAGAGGAGGAGGAGGAATTGCTATGCAAGTATTGGTTACCTAATATGTATCTATTTTTCTTTATTTACCTAATTAATAGGGCAGTAATCATAGTATCAAAATCATGATACTTATATATAAATATATTTATTGATTGTTCATACAAAAAGTACATTGAAACCTTGGCCCATTGATTCAAAAGTTAAAAGATCTAAGTTGTTAGATATGTTTTCATCATATATTGACATTCTTTCCAACTTTTAGTTTGTACTAGAAAATTCTATATTTTGGTACTTAGTGATATAAAAATAATACTACCCCTTTTTCAATTTTTTTTCTCGATAAAAAAAGGAATTAGAAGGTGGGAATTAAATCCTAATTATTAAACTGAATGTTTAGGTCTCTCTTCATGAGGAAGACAACAAATATATAAAATTTTGTTGTGAGTTCAAATATCATTTTCTTAATTTGTCAAAACATATATTTTTAAAAAAAAACTATGATTAAAAAATATAAGACTTCTTTTTGTCTACAAAAGAATAGTTGACTCAATAAATAAATACTATCATAATACTCTTTTGACGTACACATATTCCTTTTCGCCTTAAAAAATAAAAATATTTGTCATCATCAAAAAATGTGGTGTTGACTGTTCTTTTCTTAATCAGAAATTTCGAATTCAAACTCTGAGTATGAAACTTTTTTTAGTAGAAAATATTTTTCCTCTAATGGAGCTCTATGCAATACGAATTCGAATAGTCTGATTTCAACGAGGATATTGAATACGAGATGAGACACCAAAGAAAAAAATATTTGTGCAAACATAAAATAAATAACCAGCCAATAGGAATTGCCTTTTTTTCCTCCACGTCATCGAATTAAAAGGCTGACACTAATTAATAAACCAAATTAGAACCAAACACATCATCACCTGAAAATTACTATTTTAATCCCTAATTTAATATTATGTGAAAAAAGTCTCTACTTTAGGACTCAAATTAAACAGTTACTTAACCTAGTCAATTTTAAATGTTCTCCTATATTAAGCTTAAACATTAACTACAAATTTGTAGTTAACTATAATCCAAAGCAAACACTAAATAATCAAAACCTTAAACAGACTTTTTATTATATAGGAAAAAAAAGAGAAGTAAATAAAAGCAATTCTACCTCTTTTATGCTTAATACTTTTCCCCTTGTTTCTCTGTCAATAAAACACAAGTTTTGTGCTTACTACTTCACAATTTTCTTCACCCTTTCAAAGATTTTTCTTGCTTCTGTTTAGTTATATTTCACCTATTTATAGATACCCACAAGGTTAACATTAGCTAAAAGGTGTTGTATTAGCTAAATCCAACTTCTTTTTTCCTCTGAAAATCAAGAAAGTGGGAAAATTTGTTGTTTCTCTTCAAGATTTTTCTGGGGTTTGCTTATTTACAGGTAATTTTCTGAGAAAGCTATGTTTTTTTGCATTTATATGTTTTAAAGGTGTGATCTTTGTGTGTTTTTATGAGTTATATATGTTTAGCTGGCTAGAGTTAATTTTTTATTTTTATTGTTGTTTTGTGCTTTTGTATTTAGTGTTTGATGGAAATTTTTCTGTGATAATTAATTTGTTTGCCTGTTTATGATATAACTTATGTAGAGGAGAATATATTATTACGTTATATGTAATGCTATTTCGAGTAGTATTATTTTTTGGAAAACCGTGTCTTTGTTGAAGAAAATTGGAATCAAGAAAGAAAGGTGATTTTTGAGATAATAACTATTAGTTGATTGAGCATCTGGGAAATCAATCCTTGCTATGTGTTTTGAAAGATGGGGTGAATTTATTGAATAGCTTTAATGTGAGGAATGAGTCAAATAAGACACACAGTGGCTTGTTTTTGGGGACACAGAATTGAAGAATTGAAATTAGGCTAGTGCTTGATCTAGGGTGGGTGGGGGTGGAGGTAGAGAGGCTATTCAAGCTGCTATAGTCAAAAGCCAGGCACATGACCAATTTTCTAGTTGCTTGTGGATTGTATAGTTAAGTGAGGCACTTGTTTGGTCTTTGCTGGCGTTTAAGGTTTTAGCACGGAGGCAATCTAGTGTACGAGGAATTTTTTTAACAGTTCTTTATTGGTTAAGAAACTTTTACTCTTTGAGTTTGTATTTTATGGAGGAGGATGAGATGCTAAGAGCTTGAGTCAAGGTAGTTAATTTCTAATTTGAAGCTAAGGTTTTGTATCTGTGAAATCCAAGGCTCGTAATCTTGCTCACTCTTTTTTTTCTTTTTGAATTCCTTTTTCTCTTATCATTGATTCTTGATTTTATCATCAAAATTATGGTACTTAATGTCATTAATGATTCAGGGTTCATGCTTATTATACCACATGGACCCCTTTCTAATCAAAGTTATTTTGAAAACCTTATCGTAGTATTGCATATGCATTAATTTCACAAATAAAGTATGTTCAAGATTTTAAAAAAAGTTTCAAGAAAGAGTTCAAGAAAGTATATTTAGTTTTTAAGTGCATTATTTTCAAGAAGTATTTCAAGAAAGTATTATTATCTTTAATTTCAAATGCATTATTTTAGAAGAGTTTGAAGAAAATATAATTTACTTCAAATATATTTGGTGGGTGATGCATCTTAACTTCGTGATTGCCGTGCAGATCATACTTTTCTTTTGATATTTCAGGTTCTTTGTGCCATTGTTATGTTCGCTCCTTACTGAAAGCTGGTTTCTAATAACTTAGTTGGGGTTCAGTAAAGCTAATAAACTTACCTGGGGTTCAGTAAAGCTTCTTTGACTACTTTGGTTGTACTTATCAATTCAGATACTGTATCTAACATGAGGAGTTTTGGACGCGGGTTTGTTAAATTTCAGCTTTTCTTGTGATAAAAAATACTACCAAGTTTGTGACGTTGTTGTCTGTCACATGATATTAGTTTGTCTAACTATTGAAGCATGTTCTGTAGGTTCAATTCCTTAAAATCAACTGAAACTATGAGGCTTATGCTCTCCGTTTGCTGCGGAATCATTTTTGGCTTAATCGTTGGAATTTCACTTCCATCTAGTTCATTAACCAAGGTATGGCAAATGCCCTCCATTTTCATACACTCATATAGTGGTCTCATTTGTGCAGTGCTGTAATTTGACATATACAATTTCTTTTGGTTTCAATTTGGCAGCTAAACATAACATCCAGTATTGTAAGCAACTTCCCTATTGCTAGAGACAGAAATAATGTTGTTTCAGACCAAAAGCCTGCAGATCCTTCGATCAAAATTCAGAATGCTACAGATCAGTTGAAGGTATATCCTTCCTTATCAGCACACACAAAATTGATTTTATGTTTAAGATAATTTTCGGTTTTGGCGAGCAGTATGAACTATTATTTTGCTGCAAATGATATTTATTCTCGTACACCTTCTTTCTGCATTTCTTCCAGAAGTGACAATTTTATAGAAATTTTAACCCGTCATGTTCTTGAGTATGGAATATAGCAAGGAGAATAGGTCTCTTTTTAAGTAAATGAAGATGTACTTTTGGATACTCACTATTCATGTAATATGCATCTGTTAAAAAGAGTTTGTATGCACATTGAGTGGCAGATGATTTTCCATAGATCCCTGCTTGAGCTGAATATATAGTCATCAACATTTTATTTTTTTCCGGATTAACTAAGAATTCCCGAGGGCCAGTGCAATGCAATTCAAAACTCCGTGGATAATGGACCCGACCCTCTACCCTTCTCCACTTAAATACTAGGCTTTTTTGAACCCATGACATGCGCCTAACTAACACATCTTGCACTGCACTGTTAGAGCAAGACCAAAGCTCTGGGGACAGTCCTCAACACTGTTGTTGAAGCTATACATTTTAAATGCAAGCCTATCCTTCATAGCAACTGATAACAATGCATAATGATCTTCTAACCTTCTTTTAAGTTGCACATCCGGTATATGCTTTTGCTTCATATTTAGGTAAACGGAAGACACATGTTTGTCGTAGTTGACATTTGTAATTGCTGAAAATCAGTCTAGGCTGGATGATTGAAAGAATTTACTCTTTAGTCCTATCTGTATTATTAGTGACTAGTGAGTCTAGGAGTGTTTGAGCTTTCTAGAAAGTTACATTGGCAAGTTCAAGCATTTTGCATGTTTTAATCTATACTTCCTTTCTTCTCTAGCAGAGTTACCTGTGACAGGATTTTTTTCAGCATGTCCTTTTTAATTGATTGTTCTTGATTTAACATATTTGTTTTATCCTCTTTACCTACTGCCCGTTCAATGTTATTCTCACTTTGTTGTTTACACTTTTCTACGACTTTTAAGTGCTGTCGAATAAACCTTCTCCAATTTTATCTTCTTTACTTCTTTATGTATGTGACTGGGTGTTGATGATTGAGATTATGCAAGCTAAGACAAAATCACATTTTAATCTGATAGTCATCCGTGTTCTGATCAGATTTGGGTCCCATCAAACCCAAGGGGAGCAGAAAGATTACCGCCAGGGATCGTTGCTTCTGAATCCGACTACTATCCCCGGAGATTGTGGGGAAAACCCAGTGAGGTAAGTGCTCTGTTACAACTTCTGTATGAACTATATAGACCTACACTCTTGGCCTCAGGTGCTGACCCATGAATGATGGGTACTTAAAACTACTTATTTCTTTACTTAGATCCATTCTATTGGTCCAGCTCGTTCAGAATTGCTTGGCAAAAATCGGAAGTATAAGAATTTACCTCTGTTCTGCAAATCTAAATAATACATCTTACAAAATGTTGGATAATTAATATGTTAGGACATGTCACAATTGTTTCTTGTCACTTGAGCTTGTAGCATAATACTCTCTTATAAGGTTAAAAAAACTCATCTTTTTGCCTGTTACTTTTAGGATCAAACTTTGTCCTTTGTTACCCACCTCCGTCCTGGGTTGATTTTGATCTAGAAAAAATCTTGGTGTCTTCCTTATCAAAAACTTTATTTTATTTGTTCCCCCCAACCTTAATCCAGATAAAGGCAGTTGCAATTTGCATACCTTAAGAATGAAGAACTTTTTTTTAATAGTTTAATGAAGACATTTTACTGACGAATCCAGGATATTTTTTGGGAAGAGGCAGCTTCTTATCATATTTTATCTGCAGGACCTACAAAGCAAGCCAAAATATCTGGTAACATTTACTGTCGGTATTAAGCAGAAGCATAACATTGATGCTGCTGTAAAGAAGGTATATCAATCTGTTTTGCTTTCATAGGTTCCTCCTCATCTCTCTTATTCCCAATTCCTCCTCATCCTGACCATTTTCTCTGTGCAGTTCTCAGACGACTTCACAATTCTTCTTTTTCACTATGATGGTAAGACAACTGAATGGGATGAATTTGAGTGGTCAAAAAAAGCCATCCACGTGAGTGTTCGGAAACAAACAAAATGGTAAGTAATATGATAAAAAGTAGCTTTGTACTGGAACTATGATCAACTTTTAGTGCTGCTTTAAACCATGTTAGTGACAAGAACTTTACCTCTTTATAAGGTGGTACGCGAAAAGGTTTCTGCATCCAGACATAGTTGCCCCATATGACTATATTTTTATCTGGGATGAAGACCTAGGAGTTGAGCATTTCGATGCCAAGGAGTAAGTTTCGTGTATTTCCTGTGATTAACAGCCTGATTTGACTCAATGTCTTAGTTTTTCTGAATTGTCTGTCCAACCCCAGGTACATTAAACTTGTCAAGAAGCATGGTTTAGAAATTTCACAGCCAGGTTTGGATCCCAGGAGAGGAACAACATGGCAGATGACAAAGAGAAGAGGTGATCGTGAAGTTCACACGTAAGAGCCAGGAATCCCATGATATTATTTATTCACAAGTCCTGTTTCTTTTTTTCATCCTTTAAACTGTACTGTACTTCTTGATATTTGGGTTTCTCTCTGTTTATTCTTCTTTTTCTTGATTCATCTCATCAGGACAACAGAAGAGAAACCAGGCTGGTGCGCAGACCCCCATTTGCCTCCTTGTGCAGCGTATGAATAGCTCTCCTGTTCGTTATTTTTTTTTCCAGTTCTTTACTTGTTCTTATCATCTACTCTTCTCTATTTTCAGATTTGTAGAGATCATGGCTCCAGTGTTTTCCCGAGATGCATGGCGTTGTGTGTGGTATATGATTCAGGTATCACACCTTGCACATTAAACATCGAGAAGGTCTGAGACGTTGTACATTTTTTGAGATTGACTTTGTGTTGTTTTATCACTTGTAGAATGACTTAGTCCATGGCTGGGGACTTGACTTTGCGCTTCGTAAATGTGTTGACGTAAGTTCAGCTCATCCAATGAATTCAGTCTCTTGGCAACTTTCTTTCACATGCATTTGTCTTAGCACCAAAATTATTCAAAGGCTCTAACTGTATATTCTCTTTTGAAGCCTGCTCATAAGAAAATTGGAGTCGTAGATGCCCAATGGATCGTTCATCAGGGTCTCCCTTCTCTTGGAAATGAGGTAAGTGAATGAAGCAAACTATTGATACTACATTCCCCACAAATTATTGAGTAGCATGGCAAACCTTAAGTGATCGTTAATTTAGGCATCTAACATAATTATCGCCCTTTCCTCATTCACTCTATACAGGGAGAAGCAAAAGATGGAAAGGCTCCTTGGAAAGGGGTAAGTAATTCTATGTTAACATTTGTTACATTGGTACTTTGTGTTTCATCCTTTTCCACTTTAAAACGTGAAGCGGATGAATTATTGTGTGATTCATTGATCTTGTGTTTGTTGTGGCAGGTGAGGGATAGATGTAGAAAGGAATGGACAATGTTTCAAAGTAGAGTAGCAAATGCAGAGAAAGCCTATTTCAAGTCTATAGGAGTTGATCCTTCTAATTTGACATCTCATTAAGTCAACATGATCAAGTTGACAGTATACAAAGAGTCCTGGCAATTTTGCCTAGGATTATAGGTGGTTCCATCTTGTAAAATTGTTAGCTGTTAGTTGTTGTTATGATCCACAATAAATTTTTAAAGGAAAGTATATTATAGAGCTTCTTTGATAGTTTCATACATAATTACTTTTGGAAAACCTACGGACTCTGTCCTTTGTGGTGAGCACTCTATGGCGAATACTTTGTGGTAACATGCTCACTGTTCAATAGCTCACAAATCACACATGAGATGTGAATTGCACTAGGTAAACTCCATGCGACAAACTCATGACTAAGTAGCAGATGGAGGTTGGATTTGATTTGATCTCATGTTTCCCACCTTCCAACTACTCAATCATGCCCTTGTGGGATCATACATAATTGCAAGTGGTTTTTATAATAAGATCGAAAAAAATAGGTGATATAATATATGGTTAGTAGAGGTGTAGTACTCTGATATGGTTGCATTAAAATCACCATACTATCAATAATCCTTTACAAGCATGAGGTTGGTTTAAAGAAGAGAAATGCAAAGAAAAAGGGGGTTTAAAGAATATGAGAAAGACAGAGAATTTGACTTTGTGTAAGAAAAATAATCCCTGTCATGAAATTTAAAAAATTTCATAGGGTAACTAAGTCAATGATATCGGATACTATATAATATACGTGATTGCTTAGTAGAGTTGTAGCCTTAAATTACTCTGTGGATATAATAACAACCACAAGAGCCTCTCGCGCTATCGATAAAGACACAAATAAATTTTAGTGTACTTTGCTCTCGGTTAGGTGCAGGGCGGATCTACGTGGGAGTGAGGGGTTAACCCTCGGCCGAAAAATTACATTGTATATATAAGGTCAAATTTGAACATTTTGTGAATATAATATTAAATGAACCCCTTAGTACAATTGTGAGGCGTAGCCTAATGGTCCAAGGGATTCAAATTTGAACGTGTTTTAAATATCTTAATAATATCGATTAATAACACAAACTCCCTAGGCTTTCAAATTTAAAATTTAAATGCAAATCAGATTAGGAAAACTTTAATATTGATGCCTTCTTCTATGATCAATGATCATCATGTCATAGTTTCTTTGTTTCAATCGTTTCGTTTTTGCTAGTTTAATTTAACTCTGATTTAGTTTCAAATAGCTCGAAATTTATTCATTCATAAAAAAAAAAAAAAAACCCATCAATATAAGCAAAATCACTAAAATTATACTCCAAAAGAAAATAAAAGTAGTAAAATATAAGATGACAAAAAATAATTGGTATAATATTTTCAATATCTATTTAATATTGCGATCATTCTAGGAGAAGATAGCAAAAATTAGGTGATAAAAATCTTTTGATATATTCAACATTTTTTTTTGTTATGAAAGAAAGAGAAAGATTGCAACATATCTCTTAATTTATGGGTATTAGAGTTTCCGTTACATCATTAAACTTTGGATTGCAATTATTTAATGTGATCCCATAATATTTTCTTATATTGTAATTTTCACAAATTACTGCCAAGTCCTAACATATTTTATTTATTTATTTATTTATTAACTACAATTCATTTTGATTTCAAAGGTTGTTCAACCCGTTCACGACTACTCAAACCTTACCAAAAACTTCAACGGAGTAACTTTTTTATTTTTTATTTTTGGCTACCATGAAAGTCCTTCCTAAGAAACCTCATTTCTTCAAACCTATTTTGCCAGGTTTCAAGGATGGTCTTGTAAGTATTTAATACCTTCAATTGTTTCATCTTAATTTCCTTTAAATTTTTGTCTTCTGTATGGTCTAGTAATTCTTTTGTACATTTATATACTCCATGTCCAAAATAATGGGTTCAAATCAAATAATTCCTCCGGGTGCAACTAGAATTTTCACTTCATTCGAAATATGAAGAAGTAAGCATATGAAAAAGTAAAAGTGGATTCAACATCTATGATATCTAGTAGTAATTTTAATCAGAGGGTTCAAATGAACTCCTTAGTGCTACCTGACTCTTCCCCTGTCCACGCCAGGTAGAAACAAGGTTTGATTCAGGATTTAAATTTTGTGGGTTCAATCCCTAGACTCGAATCTATAATTTTTGGAAAATTATGTGTTCATATCTATATTTATTGTAATATTCATGAATTTAATTTATGCAGCATTAATACTACATTTTGTGATATTACTGCAGAAAATTCCTGTAGATTTCTTGAAGGGATACAAGCATATGAAAAATGCAATACTGAGAAGCGCGGGTAAGAAGTGGGTGGTGAAGCTCAAGTGTGGACGACTAGAAGATAACTGGAAAATATTTGCAGAGGATGTTAATCTTCAATTAGGAGATATTTTAGTGTTTAGACATGAAGGAGATATGGTATTTGATGTCTCAGTTTTTGATTCCAGTCATTGTGAGAGAATATCTGCAAGAAGAAGACAATGCCTAGAATTGAATTAACAAAAAAATCAGTTTTTTTAAAGGAAGATGCTACACCTGATCACGTCTATGTAGGAATAAATTAAGAGTAGAAATCCTAAATTGTTTAGGATTTGTTATTTGGTAAGTATTTATGGAATTAATGTTTAGTTAGAATTTGTTTTACCTAGTTTATATTGAAATAAGTTTTCTAGTCCTAGTCAAACTTGGTTTGTTACTATTATAAATAGAGATATCGTGTTACATATTTTCTTATTGTAAGGTTCAAGAGTTTTTGATGTATTTGAGTAAGACTTACCTTTTTTCTCTAGCTTAATAAATTTCTTCTATATAACCATTTTTGAGTTTTTTATATGTGCATATATATTCCTTGAAATACTTTTATTTTTCTTCAATTGAACACCTATATTAATCTACACATATATCTATTAAACACAAGACGCTAATTAACATGATTTTTAAAAATGCATCCGAGGACGTAAGTGAACTTTAAATACTAATTATTTTTTAAAGCAAATACATTTTCTCCATTTAATTTAAACAATATTTTTGAACTTTAGAAAAAAATGAATAAGGTGTTTTGGGAGCACTAGTGGAATTTTGAAAATCCAATTTGGGGGAAGGAGTTGTGGAGAAGAAGGAAGATGGGAAGGGTTGGGGGAGGGGGATAGGTTTTTCTTTGTTGTTTTATTTTGGATTTGTTAAATAGGTTTTTAAAATATTTTTTCTTTTTTGCTTTTACTCAAAATTCATTTTTATAAGTAATAATTTTGGTACCAACTCCCAAGTGTCACATGTCAATGTTTCATTCGTCCATCGCTCACTACATTTCACATTTCGTTTAATATGTACACACTTGTTAAGATTGGAATGTCTAATAGAAAATAACGATCCTTAGAGTAGATATCAAACTGCAAGTATTGAACAAGTTTAGGAGCTCACCTATGTATTTGGCCGTTGTGAAAACTAAATGTTACTATTGCTACACTAACTTTTAACGTGTGACAAAAACTTATGATCAACTACGAAATTTTACTATAGCAATAAGTTATATGCATAAAATTGGAGTAAGAATTAAGGAATTGAAATTAGCTAGTGATTGATCTATGGGGGGTGGGGGGGTTGTTCAAGTTGCTATAGTCAAAAGCCAGGCACATGGCCAAATTTTTTAGTTGCTTGTGGATTGTAAAAGGTGTAATCTTTGTGTGTTTTTATGGTTATATTTGTTTAGCTGGCAAGAGTTGATTTTTATTTTTTAAACTTAGTTCTTTTATGTCTTGTGTTGATGGTAACTTGCTATAACAATTAAAATATGTTTGCTTGTGGATTGTAAAGTTACATGAGTGTGGATGCAGTGATGTCTTCTTGATTTTGCACAACTGAGCATCCTGTTTTGACTAGTATAAAAATCATCTCTTTTTTTGCTTGATGGTGCAACTTTTCTTTTGATATTTCAGCTTCTTCGTGCCATTGTTAAGTTCGCGCTCTCTACTGAATATAAACTTACTTGGGGTTCAGTAAAGCTTCTTTGGTTGTACTTATACATGAAGAACTTTGGACGAAGGTTTGTTGAATTCTTGTGATCATACCAAGTTTGTGATGTTGTTAGTTTGTCTAACTCCTGAAGCATGTTCTGCAGTTCCAGTTCTTTAAAGTCAGCTGAAACTATGAGGCTTATCTTCTCTGTAGCTTGTGGAGTAATGTTTGGTGTGTTCCTTGGAATTTCATTTTCTACTAGCTCATTAACAAAGGTATGGATGATATAATGTCCGTTTTTATACAATCATATCGTGGTTTTACTTGTGTAGTTCTGTATTTTTCATATGTACAATAATACTACTTCTTTTGGTTCTAATTTTGCAGCTAAATATAACAGCTAGTATTGTAAGCAACTTCCCAATTGCTAGAGACAGAAATAATATTGTTTCATCTCAAAATCATACGGATTCTTCGATCAAAATTCAGAATGCTACAGAGCAATTGAAGGTATATCTTTCCTTTGGAAAGAGTTTGTATGCACATTGAGTGACATTGTTTGATGTTTGAGATTATTCACATTTTTCATCTCATAGTCATCCTTGTTCTGAACAGATTTGGGTCCCTTCAAACCCAAAAGGAGCAGAAAGATTACCTCCAGGGCTCGTTGCTTCTGAGTCCGACTACTATCTCCGAAGATTGTGGGGAAACCCCAGTGAGGTAAGTGTTCTGTTTCCATTTCTGAGCCTTAAGAATGAAGACATTTTACTGACAAATCAAGAAAAATGTTTTTTTTTGGGAAGAGGCAGCTTCTTATCGTATTCTATCTGCAGGATCTACCTAGTAAGCCAAAATGTCTGGTAACATTTACTGTTGGTGTTAAGCAGAAACATAACATTGATGCTGCTGTAAAGAAGGTATATCAGTCTGTTTTGCTTTCATAGGTTCCAATTCCTCCTTATCCTGACCATTTTTTCGTGTGCAGTTCTCAAACGACTTCACGATTCTTCTTTTTCACTATGATGGTAAGACAACTGAATGGGATGAGTTTGAGTGGTCAAAACGAGCCATCCACGTGAGTGCTCATAAACAAACTAAATGGTAAGTGATATGATATGTAGCTTTGGACTGGAAAAGTGATCAACTTTGTTAGTGACAAGAGCTTTATGTACTTTATTAGGTGGTACGCGAAAAGGTTTCTGCATCCAGACATAGTTTCCCCGTATGATTATATTTTTATCTGGGATGAAGACCTAGGAGTTGAGCATTTTGATGCCAACGAGTAAGTTTCGTGTAATTTCCTGTGATTGATTAACAGCCTGATTTGATCCAATATCTTAGTTTTCCTGAATTGGTCCGTCCAACCTCAGGTACATTAAACTTGTCAAGAAGCATGGTTTGGAAATTTCACAGCCAGGTTTGGATCCCAGAAAAGGAACAACATGGCCAATGACAATTAGAAGAGGCAATGGTGAAGTTCACACGTAAGAGCCACGAGTTATCTGTTATGTACTTCTTGATGTTTTCTCTCTGGTTATTATTCTTATTCTTGCTTCATCTGATCAGGTTAACAGAAGAGAAACCAGGCAAATGTGCAGACCCTCATTTGCCTCCGTGTGCAGCGTATGAATATATAGTTCTCCTGTTTTTGCTATTTTGTTTCACTTGCTAAGTTGTCCTTATAACCCCGGGTGCATGTTCTCTGTTTTCAGATTTGTAGAGATCATGGCCCCTGTCTTCTCCCGAGATGCATGGCGTTGTGTGTGGCATATGATTCAGGTACCACCCTTTGCACATTAAACACAGAGAAGATCATAGACTGAGATTGACTGTATTGTTTTGTCACTTGTAGAATGACTTGATCCATGGTTGGGGACTTGACTTCGCGCTTCATAAATGTGTTGAAGTAAGTTCAACTCATCAAATGAAAATTCGATCTATTAAAAACTTTCTTTCACATGCATTTTGTTTTTAGCACCAAATCATTCGAAGGCACTAAGTGTACCTTCTCTTTTTGTAGCCTGCTCATGAGAAAATTGGAGTTGTTGATGCTCAATGGATTCTTCATCAAAGTGTCCCTTCACTTGGAAATGAGGTAACCGATGAATTGAATGTAGTCGTCTATTGATATGTAATATATATGTTAATTGATCACATCGACAAACCTAAAGCAACGTTTAATTGTCCGTTGTATTTCAGGGGCAAGCAAAAGACGGGAAGGCTGCATGGCGAGGGGTAAGCAATTCTCTGTTGCATTTATCAAATTACGTGTTCAAACAAAACTTTAATCGAGCTTGTGTTTTGTGGTTACAGGTGAGAGAGAGATGTGAAAAGGAATGGTCAATGTTTCAATCTAGGGTAGAAAATGCTGAGAAAGACTATTACATATCAAAGGGAATTGATACTTCAAATTTCACTTTCAAGTCAAATGGAATTGATCCTTCCAATTTCATATCTCATTAAGTCTTTGGCAATTTTCCCTATACTAGTCACACTTGTTAAAATTCATTATATTTTTTAAACTGAAGAATGTAAAAGAGCTTCTTCAATAGAGTATTACATGATTCACAAATGTAATTATCTAAATAAGTTTAAGAAATAATATATGGTCAAATTTGACTTTTATGGTTATATATATCGCATATAAATTCTCTTGACACAGCTTAGAAGCTTAGCTCAGTGGTCAACGACTCAACGTTCCCCCAAACGAAAATATAAATTTCATTGTTAAGTAACCTCTCGGTGTTCGATACTGATATTGGAGTCCAATTAATTCAGATTCACATTTGATAGGACCCCACTTGAGGGATTACGCTCCTATCAAAGGATTTTTCATACTGAGGACTCGAACCCAAAACCTCTAGTTATGGAAGGAGCAACTCATCCTATTCTAGTCTATCCTAATAGTTCAATAAGTATGTTCGTGGTTAAACAAAAATGGTTTCAATACTCTGCTTAAAGTTGAGTGCTTTAAATTTTAATTGAGATTAGTTGTACATGTGTCATTTAACATATGAAAGAAAAAACTCCTATAAAAACTTGAGCCAGTATCAAACACTCAACCATCGAGAGCTTTTGCAGCCCCTTAAACACTGAGCTGAACTGTTTACCTTATGTCGAGAGGTGTCAACATTAATATATTTGATCTATCTATACAATGTAATTTTCTGACGAAGGAATGTCGCTTGACACCCTATGTCAAGAGGTGTCAACATTAATATATTTGATCTATCTATACAATGTAATTTTCTGACGAAGGAATGTCTCTTGACCCCCCGAACAAGGATAGCTCCGCCCCTGCCTGTCACTTTTCACTAGCATAATAACAAAGATGTAGACACAACGTTAGTTAGTACATAGAGGCACCATAACCCTGGAATTTGTCTTATATTGTGTTAACCGTTAACCTATCCATCCAATCGATCATTAGTAAATTAATCTTTAAATAATGCAAATTAAAAGTAGTAAAATAAATCACTCTCTTGTGAAAATACTTGTTCTCTGCGTAGTAATAGTGCTTATAATCGTTGTATTACTTGCGATTATATACACTTGCCGCATTAAGATGGCAAGCCAATAAAATATAAAAAAAAACAATTATTAAATACTAAAAAATAAGTAAAAAAATTACTTTATTTTCAAAAGAAATAGAAAACATTTTCCTTCCAACCAAATACACTGTAGAAGCAAATGTTTTTTTGGCTTTCTAGTTACTCAACAAATTAGAAAAGATAGATTTAATTTTTGACACACAAACATATAAAATCATAAGTCAACGACTATCAATCTTGAGTACAATAGTACTATAAAAGCAAATACAAACACAACCGATTACAATTTATTTAGCTAAAATGCATCAATATTCAAGCTTAGTTTTTTTTATATATATATTTCTTAATCTATAAATAAAAGGGAGTCCCGTATGCCTCATTTTTTATTTATAAATATTCAAGCTTAGTCGTTATATATAATAAGATAAGCTTCTAAGTCATCAGTAAAAGGACTCCATGGACATCAATTTAGCACGATTAAACTTATCATGCTCCCATTTGATGAAGTTATTTGCTTCAGCATCAACATCTTCTTCTTCTTCATACGCGATTTTTGCATAGCTATTCTCTTCTCGATTAGCATATCCATTGCTACTCCATCGATACTCTTGCCTTTCCTTCCTTACATTACTTTCATTTTCGGGCCTAAAAGCCTCGAATCCATTCGATGTGTAAGTAATACTTGGATATGGAGGAGCATCAATTAGTTTATGTACCTTGAGTTCCTCCTTATTCTTTGAAGAATTCTCTTCCTTAACATGGTGATTTTTTTGTTTGTACATAGTTTATTTTTCTTTTGTGTAGCTAAAGAAGTTATAATTTGTTTGTGAATGATGATATGATATAGTGCATTTTTATCTATAGGATATTTATAGTTTAATTCTAGTCGAAAAGATGAGGGAGAATCTAATACCATTTGTTGTTCAATAGGATGATTGGTCTTTATTTTTGGTGCAAAATGCTCTTTGGGCTCCACTCCTTTATTCCCTTTGCTTTTAGCGTTTGGTACATGTATGTTCGCTCTAGATAAGGATTAATTAACTTATATATTATTATAGCTTAACTTGTTGTAATCAATAATTTATTTTATTTTTCACGTTACTAATCTCAATTTTATGGATAAAGTTCATGTTATCTATAGTTACTGGATTCCTCTGTTCAATTTGTTTGTTTTTAATTTGATTCAGCATTAAAGTTAAAAAATTAAAGAAGATCTTTTAATTTTGTCATCTTAAACTATATAAATGTATATAATGTATTAAGATGTCTTTCGAATTTTGTAATCTTAAATATGTTAATAGGATACTGAGGGTAACATCAATTTTTTTTTAAAAAAGTAACACAAATAAATTAAAATGGAAGGAGTATCTTTTAGGCGATCGACTAATAATTTCAAAGATTTTCTAAAGAATACAAGTTAAAATATTTTATTCTGTCCTAGATATTGCTTTTCTCGGATCCACGTTTTTCAAAGAATTGTTTAAATTAATTATTTGCCAAATGCTTGGTGTAATTAAAGAGCTTTTTGAGGTTAATTCCTTGATCACTTTGAATTCTTTTTTTTTTAGGTTTTTAAGAACAAGTGGTACACTTTTCACGTGAAAAATGTTGGCAATTAGTGAAGATTCGTTACCGATTCATGAGAAAAAAAAATCAATGATTAGATTCGATTGAAGGACCATTTCCAAGTTGGATTACAAGCTTTTAGAGAAGCCACCAAACGGGTCCTAGGAAATGGTTCTTGACCAAAAGTTTTGCAAGCTTGTAGTCCACAAAATATCATTAACAAAAATGGATGATTTACAAGAATGACCTCAGAGATGACTATCTCGAGCTTGAATTTTTATTTTTCCTATGGGGAAAAATCAAAGTGTAACAAATTTTTATTTTCAAAAGTTCAAGATTATATATTTTCAAGATTATTTAGTGTAATTTTGTGAATCAGAACAAAGTGTATTTTAATTTGGCAGAATGACCTGGGAAACCCTTATATTTGGCTCTGGTTGTTAGTTGAACCCTTATACTCACGACTTTGTCAACTGAACCCTTAAACTAAAACACAATATTTTAAACCCCTTTCTTATTCTATGTGTGAGTGTAGCACAACCGCTTACACATGGAATTCCACGTCATTTTGTAGAATTACATGTCATTTTTAATGCCACATAAGAAATTAAATGTTAAAAATAAAAAGAATAAAAAAAAGTTTGCACATTAAAATTTTCAATATCACGTTCTTCATATTTGTTCATAATTGAGCACTAAATTCATGTTAAATTGGTCTAATTCTTCCTATTTGACATGAAATTTTTTACACTAAAAGCTTACCAACACAAACCCAATAATTTTCCATCATAATTTTGAATTAATTTCATAAATTCACAAAACCCATTTGTTATTATTCAAGCTTTTCAGTATACACCATTACTCTTCCAGATTTCAAAATTATCTAAACCTCAACCTTTCACAAACAAAATTTGAAAACCCAAATTTTAAAAGTGTGTAAATCAATCAAGATTCATAGAGAAGAAATTTGAATTTTAAATTTAAAGAAACTAATGGTTGAGATAAGAGATTTGGTTGGGTGGGGTGAGGGATAGGGGGTGGGTGTTAAGAAGAAGAAGAAGAAGGGGGTTGGGTAGGGTGGGGTGGTAGGTGGTTTCAAGGAAGAAGGAGAGGGTGGGACTGGGGGGCTGAAAGAGAAGAGTTGCGGGCGAGGAAGTGGGGTGGGATAGGGGCTGAAGGGTTTATTTTAAATTATTTTTTTTAATGATTTTTACTATAAAAAATATATATTCATTCGCTTTAAGGCGCGTGCAATCAAGTATTTTCCAATTCAACAATATTAGTGTCACATAAGTTCGATTAATGATCAGATGTGTTTAAAATATTGTGTTTTAGTAATTTTAAGGGTTCAATTGGCAAAGTCGTGAGTATAAGGGTTCAACTGACAAACGAAGTCAAGTAAAGGGCCTCTCAGGTCATTCCACCTTTTAATTTAAATGTCTATAATGTTGTACTGTTGTGGAGTGTTCAAGACATCTTCACTTTAATTAGAGGATTTAATTTGGATTTGAGGCATGAATATATTGAAAAAAATCTTGAAATGAATAGTTTCCCCGTTAATTGGTCTTATCTGACGTGAGTTCAGACTAATTGGACCTTTGTAATGATAACACACACAACATTTAGGAAACCCGAAAAAAGAATTAAAACTTAAATAACAGTTCATCCAACTGTTAAAGTTAAGAGTAGCCTGGAGATGTTATTTAATACTCCCTCTGTCCCTAATTACTTATTCACTTTTGAATTGACACACCTATTAAGAAAACAATTAATGACATAGTGAGTTTAACATTTTACCCCTATTAATTATGAAGTGGATGAAAAGTTCTACATTTTTCAAAGTAATTAGTCATTTAATTGAGGGTATAATAGGTAAAAAAAAATTAGTTCTTTCTTGATTTGTCAAAATGGACAAGTAATTAGGAACAACTATAAAAGGAAAAGTGAACAAGTAATTAGGGACATAGGGAGTACTCAGGAAAAGTGGACAAGTAATTAGGAACAGAGGGAGTAGTTATCATTTCACAAAATCAATACATAAATGACACTATTATTTCTATTTTACCCTGGTGAGTTATTAACCTTGAAAATATGAATTTGACTAGAAAAACTAAATGATTAATTTATGTTCATTGGTCAAATCAATTAATTATTAAATAAATTAATCAACGTTCATTTATTGAAAACTTGATTTCAAGAAAACACTAAATAAGGGTAGGAAAAATTTCCTAATTTCTTAAAGGGCATGAAATTTAAAATGGTGACAACTAAATAAGAAAGGTGGGAGTATAATATATGTACACACGGGTGAATTTAAGTGTAAAAAATGGGTCATCGGAACCTGTGGTCATCCGACACAACTCGATATATTATTTGTATAATTCTTAAAATATATTAAATATAAAATAAAAGAACCCATGATAACAAATGACTGGATGGTTCACTGGTTCTAGTGTTGCTTTTTGATTGAGAGGTTGATGGTTCGATTCCTAGCAAGGACCTCTTTTTAAAAATTAATTTAAAAGCATCATTGTTTGTTATTTTTTAAAACAAAATAATTTAAATGCTTGAGAACTCTTAAGTTTTTTTTAAATTTATCATATACTTTTTATAAAGTGTATTTTTTAAATTTCTTGAGATGCAAAATTGCATATATATATATATATTTTATTTTTTTTTAAAATGGTTTCTTTTAAGAATTCTTTTTAAATTAATAGTTCATATAACCAACACATTTAATTTTTCTTGTGACATAGTACTCGAGATATATCAAACTTCTAATAATTTTTCTTTTAATATTATTGTTCCCCACAAATCGTATTTAATACTTAATTTATGAAAAACCTATAACCTATTGTTGCTAAAATAAATGAGGCTCTTAAATTTGGGAGCCTAAAGTGGTTGCTTTTTCTTAAAGGGACAGAGCCGCCCCTGACAATAGTGCACCCGTCTTTTTGAAATCCTGAATTCGCCTCTGTAAGTACATAAAATTTACACATAAAATAAATATAATTATAACCGTGTATAATTAGTATATTATATATATTTACTAAAAATAGTAAATAATAAATCTAACCGGCTAAATTTACGTAAAGACCCTAACAATTAATAGTTGGATATCTCTACACAGTGAACTTTAAGATGCCTGAATTAGAGCAAAATTTCGGCTCTATGTAGCGTCCCTTTTTACAAACTATAACGATAAAAGAAAGGTATGTAGCAATATTATTTTTTTTCATAAGGTAGAAAAATACACTATATTCGTGCAAGTGCAATATATAATCCTAATTGTAATCATACAATAAATGATTTTAATTCGCTCTGCATGTATGTGTCTTCAAAATATAAGCTCGGTGTATATATACATTATATTACCCTTATATAGAAGTGGGACTTGAGTTGGACGAACACAGCTCCTAAAAGGGGTACCAAAAGCATTTCAAGTTGTACCTATAAGGCCTCATAATTTTTGGCCCTTTGTGGCCCAATTTGATTGGCTCTTCTACACGTGGAAGAATAATAAATTCATGTATTGTACAATACAAATACATATATGCTCAAAACGCTCTTTTGAAGCAAGCTCTTACAACTATGAATTTTCATCTTCAACTCAGAACCTTTCAAGATTGAATTTTGTGAGTTTTTTCACCTTCTTTTCTGCGTCTCTGTTTCTTCTTTCTTTTTGCCATTGTATTTTTATTTTTCTCTTTTTATTAATAATGAAATTTGATACTCTTTGTTGGAAATGGAAATTGGGTGAATCAGTAATGAAATTTGTGCAACAAAAAAATTAAATACTTTTTTTGGATGGATGGATTCTTTGATGATGAATTTGGTGTAAACTTTTTTACATGCATGTCAATATTATGTGAGGTTTTCCTTGTAATGTACCGAGGGTGTTTGATAGTTTGCCTAAATCAACTTTTTTTTCCCTTTCAAGCTGTAAGTTCTGAAAAGAAAAAATAAAATTTTGCAGCAGCAAGTCTTATTCTTGCCCCTTTTTTCTCTAATTTCAGTAGCTACATGTTATTGGCCTCACTAACTATTATTCTTGATGAATTACTCTCTATACTAAATTGGATGGATTTTCTACATGATGAACAAGGTTAGTTGTCTAAGATGTTAAATTTATTTGAGCTTATTTTTACTCCAAAAGTTGTCCAAAAGCAGAGAAAATTATTAAAGACTTAGTTCAAATAGAATATGTTTCTTTCCATTCCTCGTGAGCCACTTATTTCTCCGAAACAAGAGATTAAAGTCATCTTCCTCCTTTTTCCCAAGAAGTTGACGGCGTTACACCATTGGGATACTTCGAATAAACTTGAGTACATATAGGATACACCGGTGCTAAAACCTTTTCTCAAGATATCTTCCAAACTGTTGGGGTCGTTGCTCCGGATCTTGTTCTCCCGGTGTGAAACCAGTTGGTTCCGTAGTTTTAGAATTCTGCTGATCCCAAGTACTCCATCTCCATCATTGCATATAGGAATAGCAATCATACTCAGAATGCATTTCCATGATTGCATTGTTAGGGTGAGTATTACTCCCTCGATTTCAGTTTATGTGTCTTACTTCTTTTTTTAATTTAGTCTTTTCAAAAAAAAAAAGTTTCTTTCTATATTCACTAACTTTTAAATTCCGACATTCTACACATGTTTAAGACCACAAGGTTCAACTGAATTTTCATGTATTACACACATTTTAGTTTTAAGATCATAGGATTTGAAAGCCATCCTTATTTTCTTGTACTCCGTATCCTGACCAACCATGACAGGTAAAATAAAGCAGAGGAAGTAATGATTTTTGCCTTGTTTGACATACATTCTTACTAAATAAATTTGCTTTGTTCCTGATTCTGTTTTGCTTCTCTATTAAAAAATTGCAAGGTAGTGATAGACATGTGCTTTGAAAAGCAAGATAATTCTAATTTGAGATTGAGAGGCTTCTCATTCATCGATGATGTTAAGAGATTAGTTGAAGCTGAATGCCCTGGAGTTGTTTCTTGTGCTGGTATTATCGTGTTGGTTGCTATAGATGCACTTGTGGTTATAGTAAGTTAAAAACTCGATAGAACAACTTACTTTTTTCTTGAATAATCAAATTTTGCAGATAATTAAGACTAATGATAGTTTAAGAGAGGTGACTAAAATGCATCAAGTTTAGGATGGTGTTTAACTATTCAACCTTTTATGTATCTGTCCTTTTTACATAACACTCTCGGCCGCCCAAGAGGACAATCTCTCAAATACACATATTGGTGTTGTTGACCCGTTTTTCTTTTCTTTGCTGATTCCTCTCAATGAAATTTTCCAGGTTGCACTAAGTTACTTACGGATGTATGCATGCGAATGTGCCAACTAGGAGAAGAGATGGAACAATATCAAATGTCTCAAAAGCCAATGCTCACATTCCAACCCAAAAAATGTCAAATTATTATTACTTCTACCTACAATAGAACTTATAGATGATAATTCTACATATAAAAGTGTGTACGAGGAGATCAGTCGTAACACATTCACATAAAATTCTAACTTCTCTATCCTTCAGAAGAAAGATTTACTAAACCTAAAAGGCTACCAAATGCCTTCCTGTAATAGTTACAGGAAGACTCCGCACTACATAAAAAGGTTAGTGAAGCTTACACCCCATTGTTAGAACTGGAAAATGCAGATTAGAAGGAATAGAATTACATTCTTTAATAGGAGAAGTCTTTCAATTTTTAATAATGTCTTGCTTCATTTTTCTTTCTTCGTGTTATGGACTTCTCTAAATTTCTCAGAAAGTTTGTAAGACACTAATAACAACTCTTTTATATCTTTTTCCAGACCTGACAAATAAATGAATATTCCGATGAAGTAATAGTTAGAAATAATAGGAGTATTCAACTTTTAAAGTATACAAAAGACATCACTTTTCTTTGTTAGACTATGACTATGGTCTATGAGTACATATTCCTTTCTCACCCTAAGATGGAGTTAATCGTGTAATCTTAAGATGGTATATGTATTCAACTTGTGAACTGGATTGAGCTTCTAACTTTAAAGTTGTTATCTTTAATGTCTGATGCTTTCGGTCATTAGCCATTGTATTATCCTACCGAAACATTATCGAAAATATTATAAAGGTCAGCTGGTAGCTTCATTAAGTTTTTGTTACTATATCAAGATGATAATGTGGTACATAATTGAATATGATCAACGAGACACTGATTATACAAAGAAAACTATGTAAGAAAGTTATGAATAAGTTAAACAACAAAGTACTCTCAAATTTTCACTGAACTAACCTGCCAACAGCTATATTTTCTTTACTTGATTTTAAAGTTGATACAAATCTTTAGTTTCATGGTGATAGAGGTCATGGATTGTAACACTACATAGTCGGAATTTGATCTCAAAATATATCTATTTTAATATGCAGTTATGATTCAGCTCTAAATTGAAAAGTTTAAAGGTTCATCAATGCTACCACGAGTGCTGCAATATAAAGTAAATTGAAAAGTTAAAGGTTCATTAACCCTAGCACGAGTGTTACAATATAAAGTGTATTTCCATCCTGTTGGTGTTCTATGTTAATAGAAACTTCTCCCATCGAATTCACAAGTTTAATAGAAAGAACTTAATCGGATGTGATAGGTGATTTACATGCTCTATGATGATATTTTTTGAAAGTTAGTTTTCTCTTCTTCACATATAAATGATGGTTGTATTTTGAGGGGACTCGCTAAAAGTACAAATTAATTCTTTTATTCATCTTTTTTTGTAGGTGTTCAAAAGTTTCGTGTGAGATCATATGAATGGATTGTTGGTGTACCTGTGGTAATACGAAGTTCTACTTTAAAGTTTACAGACTAGCTTCATGTTACACATGAATAACAAGTCTCAATTGGACATAGAAGACGGTCTCCATGTTCTAAGGTATGAAGCTTACATTTAATATGTCTCTCATTTTTCTTGATTTTGGTGTCTCTGCATTATCAGATAATATAATGTATGACATGAAAATTGATGAGGGTCATAGATGTCTAGCATGTATTGTTTGCATCAGACGTTTTAAGTTGAGCTTTAGTGGTGGAGTAGCAGTTCTATTCTGAATTTATTGCCTTTAAGCCTTCATGCTCTGGAATTCTGTAGATCAGCTGAACCTTAATAGGGATCCTCTCTTTTCCCATGACACATTTCTTTTTTTGAGGCGGTTTCTTTTTCTCAATCTGACCATTTATATCTACTGATTGTTGAACCCAAAAAAAATACAGAAATATCTATTGATTGTGTTTGCCATGTCCAATAGTTTAACATTTTTAGTGCTACGCCTATATGCACTCTAAGCTAACATAATATTATGTGTTAATTACTGCCACCGTCTTATTGGTTTAGTGGGAGCATCCTTAGTTTTGCCTGCGTGATTATCCCAATTTCTCACATTTGTTTTGTTGCTATTTTTATTTTGGTCTCATGTTTTTCATATGTATAGTTAGGATCTTGTGGTTTATATTGATATGGTATTGTAGCTTTCTGTGGATGAGCTTCATTATTTTGACTGTAGTTGATTTATATTTTCTGTTAGTAGAATTCAAATATATTACTAAGTTGAGTTGTAAATTGGTGTTATGGAAACTATAATTCTACTGAATCCTGGAACATATATTCCTGCAGAAATATGCTTGCTCTTCAATATATATTTTAGGAATATATTAAGATATATGAGATACAAACTCATTACAAATACCCAAAACTCTACGCAAAAACACTAGCCAAATATCAATATTCATGTTTTCAGTGATAGGAATCTCTACATATAGACAACAAGACACACTTCTCCGTTACGACTACAGTTGTTTGGCTATGCAATTAGTTTAAAGAAACCTGCACATTGACTAAAGATGTTATCTTCCAATTGCTTAAATGCCTCTCAAATTAGTAGCTCTTGCCGCTTGCTTCCCCCAAAGAAAACCATTGTTGATGCACCACTTCGACAATGTAATGGGAGTGCAACAAACGAAACCATTATCAAAGCTGGATAGGCTATAGGCTAGGCAAGTTCTTAAGTAATTGAGTCTATTCTCCAGATTCAGGTCCCTTTGGAGGATGTGGAGTAGGCCGGGGAAGATGTAGAAACATTATATATGGAAGAGCTTATAGGTGAAAACAAGATATTTCGTAAGCTTATAGTTTCTTTAATCATCTCACCAATACATTTGCCTTTCTCTGCTTTTTGGTTGTTATGACATTTTCAATTCAAATAATTTCACAAGCAAGTTGCCAAGAAAATTGAAAAGTTTGAAAAGTAAAAGCTGAAAAATGAAAAGTTTGACCTAATTTTACCTATTTATTATTTTATATTAATAATATTATAAATACAATATAATATATTTCGGTAAACCGAAATATCGAATAATATAAAATTACATACTGAAAACCGAATTGAAATACCGAAAAATATGAAAATACATACCGAATACCGAACCAAAAATCGAAATACCGAAATAATCAGTTCGGCTATTTTGATTTCTCAGTGCTCATGCCCAGCCCTACTTTTGAATGGATGGATTTTTCTTTGCATCAACTATAGAAGATTTATTTAGTTTTTGAGTTCCTCTTTATTTAACTAGAACTACAGTGATTACAAAATTCCTTTTTTTATATGTTATTATGTATTATGTAATGACAATTAAAATGTTTTTGATTCAACTATAGATGAATAATGACACGGTAGACAAATCAAAACTCAAGTTATTTTTTCAGCATTGAAAATTTAAAAAAGTTTAAAAATACACAAATATACGTGTTGGGGCCGTGCCATCTTAGCTTATTTAGAAATGATAGTTAAAGGATTAACACTGTATTAAATTAGTTGTACAACGTGCAAAGAATTTTGTACATTAACTTTTAACTTTATTAAATTAGTTGTACATCGTGCAAAAAGAATTGTACATTAACTTTTTAGAAATGACAGTTGGAAGTACCTACGTGTCTAATAGCCAATCAAATAAGCCCACAAAGCCCAAACTATTGGTGTTGACATAAAGTAATATAGACTAATAAGATAAAATTACGAAATTATCCTTAAAAAAACAACCAAAAGGACTAACACAGCATGAAATAATTGTACTATAAGTTATGAAAAATTGTACATTAACTTGGGCTTTATTTACTTTTTTGCAGTGCTTTTACATAATTGGACTAAAAGCAATATAAGATGTACGTCAACATTGCCTCTTGAATAATGTACTGATACATACACGTGTTCATTAGAAAATCCAGTTGTCCTATAAGCTAAATATATTATTAGTTCTTCCACATTGCTTTGGTTCTTCTTCTTTCTTCACTCCTCTTTCATATCTGATTGTTCTATGTTTAATTAAAAGGGAAAATTAATCAAAATGGCCATTCAGTGATAATTATAACTCAAAATAGTTTAATTATGGGATTTCTGTCATTACTATTCATCCGACACATTAATTTGTCATTATATATTGAAATAATATATTTATCTTTCCTTAATCATAATAAAATTATAATTTAACATTTATTTTTCTGAAATGATAATTTTGTTTTAATTCCTACAACATATTGTTTACTATATTGAATGTAATTATAATAAAACATATTGTATTTAGTATGACAAAAGAACTCAAAAATTTGATAAATTAGATAAATAGTAATCTTAGCTTCTAAGAAATGTCACATCATGATTTACATATCCAACTTTATATATATAAAAGAGTTAAAAAAGAAAAAATAAGTGATTTAAGAAAATTATATAAATAACATTAATGATGAGATGAAGATTAAGAAAAAACGTCAAATAAATTAGTAGTATTGATGATGATAAAAGTTAAATAAATCATTTTTTCTATTATTTAAATTTTTAACATAAAATTTCCAATGTTTTAAAAAAAAAATGTTAAAAATAAAAATAAAAATCGAGGCAATAATTATTTTAAAGAAAAATATAACCAAAATTGTCAGAAAATTAATTCTTCATGTGGGTTGTTGTATATGTAGAAAGGCACGTGTACAATTAATGAGGCACAATTAATTTTATACTACGATTTGAAATGCTTTGTGTACAACATGGTAGTGCCGTATTCGTGCTTTAAAGTGTCAACTCTAATAAGGAGCCAAATGAGTAATAATAATAATTCTAATAAGGAGTAATGAGTAATAATAATAATTGCAATGTTAGTCCTTCTAGGTAATGAGTAATAATAATAATTGCAATGTTAGTCCTTCTAGGTAATGAGTAATAATAATAATTGCAATGTTAGTCCTTCTAGGTAATGAGTAATAATAATAATTGCAATGTTAGTCCTTCTAGGTAATGAGTAATAATAATAATTGCAATGTTAGTCCTTCTAGGTAATGAGTAATAATAATAATTGCAATGTTAGTCCTTCTAGGTAATGAGTAATAATAATAATTGCAATGTTAGTCCTTCTA